>NW_027203381.1:5390000-5650000 GCF_024711535.1 Dipodomys merriami
TTCTCTCCTAGTTTCCCCCCTCTGGCCTTATTTAAAACAGCAAAACACATTGATAAAGAATATGTGAAGGTAAGGGCTGGGAAGGTGGCTCAGTGGTAGAGCGCTTGCCTTGCATGCATGAGGCCCTGGGTTTGATTCCTCAGCACCACATAAGCAGAAAAAGCTGGAAGTGGCGCTGTGGCTCAAGCCGTAGAGCGCTAGCCTTGAGCTGAAGAGCTGAAGGACAGTGCCCAGGCCCAGAGTTCAGGCCCCACGACCAGACCCCCCCCCCAAAAAAAAACAAACCAAAACAACAAAAAAAGAATATGTGACGATAAAGAGCACTCCATTTTGGTGACAGCCTTCTTCCTCGGTTTCTCTTAAACTCTTGCATATGTCCGTTTTTGGTCATCAGGGATCATCTCACAGTCCTTTGGGAGACAGTCAATGCTTCTTTCACTGCTGTGTAGCTGAGCATCAGAACCCCGTGCAATGCCAAGTGGCAGATGCCTCTTCCGTGGAATTGGTTCAACTTGTTAATAAGTGGTTCAGCATGTGCCATAGGATGGAGTAGCATTCCGTGACATGGTGTAAACCAAGGTCTTCTACACTTCACATCCGATGAAGCTTAAATGTGAGGACAGCCATGATTACGTGTTTAATTTTGAACAATTGTTTTTTTCCTACCTGAGGACTTCTGACTATAGTAAAAGCCACAGAGTAAGTCTTTTAACCTTAGCGTGGACCTGCAAAATGGCTGATCTTATTGCATTTCTTAGTAAGGAGAAGATGATGTTGACAATAGAACAGAAAAGGACCACAATATCTGGCAAAGACTGAAGATCACCTGAGAGAATTCTTTCCACACGTCGGACACAGATTTTCTTCCCTGTCATTGTCATGTGCTATAAGTTTATACAGACCAGGCTGGTTCTGCTGGTGTACAAACAAATGAGCTTTTGATGGGGGGAATTGGAATGAGATCAGTTATCCGGCAATTTTATCCTAATCGTATTTCAGATGCAACAGCAGTAATCATGTTTAGAATCCTTGACTTTCCCAGTAGAAAACTGCTTACTTTAGAACTCCGTTGCGAACTATTGGTTAGCTGGCCCTCTGTTCTCATTGCTTAAGTCAGAAGATCTGGTTAATTTAAGAAATACTGACTAGATGCTTTTTATTTGATTTGTGAAGTATCAATCCATCTCAATTTCTGAACAGAAATGCTTTAAACTTTTGAGGATTTATAAAAAACTAGAAAGATTTCAAATGATGTTTTCATTTGAGTAGAAATGAAGACTGTGGACTATTATAAGCATGAATCTCAACAGTTTCAGTACATAACACGTTTTAAATATATATTCTTCATTGATGTTCTTGTGTTCTTTTGTACTTTTAAACAGAGAAATTAGGAACTTTGCAATTTAGTAGAGACCAGGTGTGCTTTTCCTAAATGCAGGATTTTCTCTACAGTGTTCATTTTTATTTGGGTAATTTGAATTTTATCTTTGGACCATCAGTATGGAAATGCTTCCATTTACAAGTGGCCCAGACAGTGAAAATTACAGCAACATATGTCGTTTGGAGGCGTGTATACTTTGGTGACTATTGGCATACTCTTCCTTATGCTTCCCCAAACAGAAGCCATCAGTAAGAAAAGAAAGAAAAGGGAAAGATCACCATGGCTAAGTATGGAGTTCAAACTGGTAGCATCGAGGTAGCATTCATTAAGTGCAGCTGTTTGTAATTTTAAAGAGTTGTCTACTTTACATGAAAAGAAGAAAAGAACAGCTGAACAAAAATATAATGGTATGAGCTTGGCAAATACATAAACCTGCAGCAAAAGAGCATGTGAAACATGACTGTCATTTTTCAGTTTAGAACCACGTATGGTATCATTAAAATCATACTAGCTGTT
The DNA here is from genome assembly GCF_024711535.1 of Dipodomys merriami. Classification (NCBI taxonomy): domain Eukaryota; kingdom Metazoa; phylum Chordata; class Mammalia; order Rodentia; family Heteromyidae; genus Dipodomys; species Dipodomys merriami. The sequence goes on from NW_027203381.1 coordinate 5,391,898, forward strand.
TTTCCCAAAGGATACGTCTCTGTCAGAATCACAGATTTAACATTGCTGTAACCTTCGCTGTTTCAAGTCAGACAAACAAGCTCTGGAGAGCAACTCCGCAGCGCTTTCTCTGTTAGCACAAATTGGAGTCTCTATGTGTGACTATCTTCCTATCAACTTCCAGTCTGCTCAGATTTGAATGTGTTTATCCCCAGCGAGTGTTCTCTCCTTCCCTTCTCCTTTCTACCTCCTCCTCCTTCTGTTCCTCTCTCTCTCTCCTCCCTCCCTTGCTTCCCTCTGCTTTGCTATTTCTTGAGTCAGTGATATCTCAGGTCTGGTTAATTTCAAAATCCCTGTTGACTAGACATTCTTCTTCATTTGGGCAGTATCAATTCCTCTCAATTTCTGAACAGAAATGCTTTAATCTTTCATGAATTTACATTGTTAAAAAAAGTGGATGGACTTCTAATACTGTAATTTATTTTATTAGAAACAAAGATTCTCAAATGTGAAATATTACAACCATGAGTTTCAACAGGTTTTAGCTAAGCGGAAACTTATTAAATATATTCTTCATTGATATTAAATATATTCTTCATTGATATTATCATACAAACTCTCTTTCTCTCTCTTCACTTTTGTGTGTACTATCAAAGGTAGAGGAAAATGAAAAGATGGAAATAAATATATAGCTGCTGCTGCCCTACTTATTGTTTGGAATAAGTATTCTTCTTCTATTCTTCTCTATTCCTTCTTCTTTTAAGCCTTTCTGTTTAGACTAACCTGTGTGTGGACCCTGCATTTTCTCTTGATAGCTCAGGATAATAATTATATGATCACTATAAGCATCATTTCTTACAACTTCTTCCTTTTCTGTAAAATTATCTGCCTGACAATTTTTTGATCCAGATGAAGAATGAGATGTTCTAATGCTCTATAACATAGCAAGCTCACACACACACACACACACACACACACAAACAATGGGAGACCACTGTCCTGTCTCTTTTACGACGTTCCTTCTGCCCTTCCTATGCTTACCCCAGAGTCTGTCTTCTCACCAAAGAGACAAGAGAGCATGTCTCGCAGAGCTTCAGTTCTGTTGTGCCAGTACGGATCTGTCATCAGGTGAAAAGCTACAAACTAGAAAACTCAGTTCCTTCCAGACACAATGTGTTTCCACTTCTCTCTCTTTCTCCATTCTCTGAATATTTACTTAATTTAATTTTTTGTTTTTTTAAATTTTTATTTATTTAATTTTTTAAATTGTGAAAATACCATACAGAGGGGTTACAATTACATGGGCAAGGTAATGAGTACATTTTTTTTAATCAAGCATTGTTGCCTCCTCCTTTGTTTCCCCTTCCCATCCCTTCCCATCTCCCCCCACCCCACCAAAGTTGTAAAGTTCGTTTTCGACATAACGACTTGTACATCTCATTGTTGCAATGGGTCCACCTGTATCTCTATTTAAACGATTTGTTTTCCCCTTCCCCTCCACAAATTATACCAACATCAAAAACAAATACAGTGAAAGCAAGGGTTATACCATGGGGGAGGGACATACAAAGCAACAAAGAAATCATCTTATAAATATGTTAGAAACAATTGCATGAAAGAAAAAAATTTGAATACATATCTTGGGGTTCATTTCACCTAACATCATTTTTTTTTGGGTTCTGAATTAATAGTTACTCATAGGAAAGTGGTGCACAAGAAGCTTACTATGACACACAGCAGTGAAACCCTCAGTTGCTTTGGGAAACGGTAACTTTAGCTGTGCTGGAATTCATTATGGAAGTCTCTTGTTTAATCACGGAAAAGAACAGAGGATTTGTGATAAGGCAGATGTGAATTTGATCCTTGTTTCATTAGTGGTTAGCTTTTAGACCACTATTAAATGTCTCCCAGCATAAACTTTTATTTGTAAATTGAAACTCTAATACCTTCCATGACAAAGTTGCTTTGAGGATTAAATAAGGTTTTGGAAAAACATTTAGCAAATGATTTGGCATGGTAAATTCAATTTGTTTTTATTCTTAGCCACATTAAAGTACTCTGAGCTTATTAATATTTAATAATGTGATCGTATCTTGAAGTTTTCTTGATTTCAAAGAGAAAAAGCTAAACCATTCTTCCATTGTTGCAAGAAACAAATTATGTCCAAATGCATGTGCTACAAAAGGATTATGACCCTATTTTTATGTAATCATTTTTTCCTATTCTGCAGATGGCTCACCATCCTGCTTTACTTACAAATTTTTATTTTCAAACAAATTGGAGTAAACTTCAACTGACTATCTCACTAGTTCAATGCGTATTTAATATAGAAGGCACAAATTGAAAGAATGCCAAATGCTGAGTGTAGAAATGTAGAACTGTCTTACCTTCTAGTTCTGGAGACTAGCTATCACGGTCCAGGCGCCATCTGGCCATAATGCCTCAGGAGATGGCAGGAAAGGCCTGTCCCCGTCACTTTTGGTTTCCCGTGGCTGGTGGGCCTTCCTTGCTTGAAGCAGTGGAATGCCTGTCTTTGCATGCTGGGTCCCATGAGTGTGAATCTGGGCACAAACTTCCCCATTCTATAGGAAGCCCCTCCACACTGGATTAAAAGCTGCCTGCACTTCAGGAGGTGATCGCATGTTAACTTCTCGGAAGGACATGAGGACAGAATTTCAATATATGATGTTTTTTAGAAGAACGTAAGTCAGCCCCTAGCAGTGACCAGTGCATTGATCTTGACTCAGAATAAAATTATAGTGAGATTTATTTGTGGTTCCCATAGCGATAAGTTATGAACCACAGAATAGTATTCAAGACGCTTGGATTATTAAACCCAAGATAAGATCTAATAGGAAATCCTCTAGGATGAGAAACAATTACAATCTCAGTTCAAAAGTTGTACACACATATATATGTATATACATATATATTTCATATATATATATTTATTATATATTTCAAATATATACATATTTCAACAGGCATGCACACATACACACACAAACACACACACATATATATTCACATGCTGCTTGTTGATGCAATAAAAAGAAAATTTGAATACATTTCTCCTTTTCCCAAGGAAGCTTTTTCTGAATTGGTATGAATTTTATATTTTCTCTTTAATTTATTTTCTTGTTTTAAAGCTAAGAATTAGTTCTGTAGCCTCTTTATTCTCAATTATGTTTCCAATCTTGTTCCCTACAGACCTCTGTACTGGAGAGATGGAAGACACCTTCTATTCTTCTGGTTCAAAGGGTATTTAGGGCTTTTCAGTGTTACATAATACTGATTTCTACTACAACATGCAAAAAAAGGCAAAAATTAATTTAAAGGAAAATATTCATGTAAGAATATTTCTATTATATCAACTAGAATTTGAAGAAAGTAAAATTTTGTAAGAGAATAGATATTCTGTTCTTGAATAAAAACCATACCAAGAGTGTTATGAGCTTTGCCTTTTATGTTTGGCTTTTGAATATATTCATTATTAATTGGAAAGAAAATATGTAGCTTTTGTGTGATATAAAAAGTTTCTAATGTATTGAAGATCAGATCTTTAAAAATGTGGTTTTGTAAAAGTAAATTGGTATAGTTTTTTTTCTTGAAATGTTAATAAAAGACAAGGAATCAGGAACAAAACAGTGAAAGACATATTTTGGACTGCTAAGATGAACGGAACCAACTTCATGATGAGGTGATCATTCTGACTAATATTTATTGATACATCATTTTGCTAGTCTATGATCTCTGCAATGAACTGTGAGCTAGTCTAGAAGGGTATATAAAATTTGTGAATAAATATGAGTCTGTATTCAAAAAGTCCAAGGGAAAAACATCCAACTTTGGAACTAAGATTTATTTCATCTTAGCATATTAGAGAAGCCACCACGTGTCATTTTTATCAGATATTAATGAAGAGGACTCAACAGACATAACCAAATTTTGAAACCAAGACTGGAAAGTATTAGAAAGCGATCTTTCACTGTAGGTCAGAAGGTGAAACACACAAAGGTAGAGAGGTAGAGGATGAAAACTAGACCAGACTCTTTATTAACAACAATATGCTAGCTAAACCTTTTAATAGTGTGTTAACGTATTAGCAGCAGTTTTATATTTGTTTGTTTGCCTGATAGGCAATTACTCTAATATTTGATACATTCCCTCAACTCCTTAATTTTAGTTCATTTTTAAGATAGAGTGTCATACTAGCTTTTGTCCTGCCCAGCCTTAAATTGTGGTCCTCCTGCTTCTGCCTCACCAATTGCTAAGTGTAAAAGCTCTTCCTGTCATTTTGACCTAGTTCTTAAGATAGGCTAGCATGCTAATTTAGCCCTAGACACCGGTTATGAGACTGTCCTATTGCAGCTTCCTGAGTAGCTGGGATGATCAGTATACTCAGAGATTCTTCAAATAGGAAGTAAAGGTAAAGAAGTTACTAAAAGACGAGGGCTCTGGCCAGAAATGACTCATTTCTTGAAACTGGAAGGGAAATATCTGGGTATGTGTTCCTGACAGTGTGAACTCTGAGGCCTCCACCATCTTGAACCTTGCCATTACCACTGAGGCTCATACTTCTTTGCGTTCTCCTGGCTCTCAGACTGTGATTACTACATTCACACTCAACCTCTTCCTGTTGAGCGTGTATTGGAAGTGATAAGAGAGAACCAAGAATTGTTAAAAGTTCTACCAAAAGAGCCTGATGGGGTTCCTTTGAGTAAAAGCCGGTGGAGATTGATCAGGGAGATTAAGCCTGGTGACAGGAATTCACTGCCTTAGGAGGAGTGTAGGAGACTCAGAATTGGTGACTGTGAAGAGGAACAAGAGAATGGGTGAATCTCAGAGGAAATACCCTAAGTTACCCTGAGAGGCAGAAGATGAAGGAGAGGAGGCTGAGCTGGTAGACATGATGGGATACAGATGCTAGGCAAAGGTTGAAGACCCACAGAGGAGTGCCAAAGGTGTATACAGCCAAGGTGGGCCTCCTGCAGGCTGATGGTGAGCAAAGAAAAAACAGCCGGGGCGATCCCAGACCTGGCTGTGATGCGAGAGGGGTCCAGCAACAGATACCGGGCGTTGGAGCTTACCTTCTATTTTCAGAGAGGCTAGAATTGCCTTTCAAGGTAAGAGGGCAATGACATGCACTCCAGCGGCCGTGGTTTGCAGAGATAGCGCCAAGACCTTGGTGTCCCCATGGATCAAACACGTCTGCAGACGAGTATCGATTCACGTCTGCAATTAAGAATCTGCAAGAAATGGAGATGGAAGGCCCTCCCATCAAACACCGAATGAGGAGATCTCAGGTAAGCTCCGGTTCTTTCACAGGGTGAAAAGGAGACTCTGCTCCCCAGGGTTTCCCCCAATAGTACCCACTATGGTTTGGCTGCTTTTGCTGTGTTCTTTCCTATAGGTTCATGCACTGTGAGCTGGGGCTTCAGCTCGGAGCTGCAGTTTTTAAAAGGTGGGGGTGGGTGAGAATGTAGCAGATCATTAGGTCACTGACCATGTGACTTTCATTGAGAACCCAAGGATCTGACCCATCTGCCTTCCCTCTGGGAGATGTGATTCTCTCCTCCCTCCTGCGTTCCTCTTGTGCGGATGCTATCTGCTATGACATCTTCACCTCAAGGAAGCTCTCATCTCCCATGCTGCAACCTAAACAATCATCTTCAGTTAAAGTTGATGGCCTCAGGTATTTTATAACAGTAATGGGAAAGGTGCAGACACAGATTGATCTCCAGTTTTGCATGACAGCTTTCCCTGAAGGGCTCCCAATTACTCTGAAAAGAATCTACAAATAGTTGCATCCTGAGGTATTAGAGCATTACAATTTTTGCATAAGACTATGGGGGTCAACATTCAACCCTAAGTGATAGCACATAAATCCTTCTAAGTAGGAGACGGAGATTAGTGTAATGGACTCCCAAACTTAGAACAGTCTGCTTGTCTTGTTCATTTTCACATAGGCACTTCCTCCCTCCATCTCCCCCCTTCCCTGAAGCTCCACCTCCTTTTGTCAGCATCGTGGTATCTATTTTGTTGAGCTGTGCCTTAGCTGCTCCCAGGAGTTCATGGGATGGGTGTGCCAGGGATAGAAGGGTGGGAGATATAAGAATGATAGAAACAATGGTTAATAGGAAATGTACTCATTCCCTTGCTCATGTAGCTGTGACCCCTCTGTACAGCATTTTTACAATAAAAATGTACAAAAAAAGAAAATTAGAAAAAAAGGAATGATGGAAAGGGTGACATTAATCAAGATGCATTGCAAAAAATTTATCTTTTTAGAAGACTAGTTAAATGCTAGGTTGAAATTCTTTTGTCTAATTGCCTCAAAGATAAGGTGAGTAAGTAAACAAGACTTCCTCATGAAAGTTACCTACCCCTTCTCCCTCCCCCAAAAAAAAGAAAAAAGAAAAGAAATATCTGTAGCTGAAGAGGGGTCCAGGAGCAGATTCTCCCCTTGACCTCTGGAGGGAACACGGCCAGGCAGTCGCTTCATCTAGCCCTAGCTGATATTTATTCCAGGTTATGGTCCGCTGAGCTATGAGGGCAGAGATGGATGATAATTTGAGTTCCTTGAGGTTGTGGTCATTTGTTTCAGCATTTGTAAGATAGTAACCAGGCCCCAACTGCTGGGCTCTGGATTCTGTGGACAGTTTTGTTTGAAGACAATAATCAACCATGCCTTGACTAATGAAGGCAGATCATATCTGGGAGACTGAGTGTCTTCTCCTGGCCGAAAAGCTCTCTCCAGTTGCTTTGTTTAAATTTTCTGACTCCAGACAAATTTCATCCAATTTGGCTGTTGACTCTCCCCCTCCTCCCCCTCCCCCTCCCCCTTCTCCTCCTCCTCCTCCTTCTCCTCCTCCTCCTATTCACAGTCCAGTGTGTCTCCCAAGTTTAGACAATTATTTTACCATTTTCTCTTGTTTTCCCCTAAATAAAATGTAGCCGGTTTAATCTCTTTCTGACATGAATCTCTTGGACAATCACACAGGGATTCCAAGATTTTAATTTAAAAACGGATGAACAAATAATTTTCAGTTCTGTTTTTTCCCCCCTAAGTTCCAGACTTGTGTAAATAATATTTGGTCCATACGATTCTCACAGATACATTATTTACTACGTCTATCTGAAAATGAGCTCAGCAAATCCTCATCTCCCCACATAGACAGAGACACACACACATATACAGACACATAGGCACACACACACACACACACACACACACACACACACACACACATTCCCTTCTGTAATCAAATAAATGGTGCCATCAAATGTTGGTTGTCTTAAACAAATGCTCTTCTTCTCAATTCTTCATTTTCCTTAAAACTTACATTAATTAAAAACCCAAGTTATGTTAATTCTGCCAGACTAGGTGTGTGACCAGAATGTAAAGGAGATTTATCTAAAAACTAATCAGCAAAAAATAGGGCTGGAAGCTTAACTTAAGTAATAGAACACCAGTCTACAAATGAGGGGCCTGGGTTCCAATCCTAGCACTGCCAAAACAAAAACAAACCAAAACAAACAAGACTGAAAAACCTAATGTACTCATTACCCAACTTATGTAACTGTAATACTCTCTGTACACCACCTTTACAACAAATAAAGACTGAACGTGAAGATACTGCCCCTATTTTAAACTCAATAACCAGGAAATCTGAAACTCTATGGGAGAGAAGTTTGCAAAATATGGTTAGGTTATAGGTAAGAATATTAATTTGTGTTTGTGTTACACTCATTTATATAATTGATAAAATTGGACTACATTTAATAGTATATAGAAATGGGGAAACATTAATAAGAAGAATATAACCAACTGAAAATTGTCATCTCACCCAGCTGAGAACTGAATCATTCATTCACCCCACCCCAGTCATTTAACATTGAGTGAACGTCAGATTAAGGGTTGGGTGCTATGCATAAACCACTGACCATGTTCCGGTTGACTCAGACTTTGTCCTCAGAGAGATGAAGAACTCTGAGTCAGCTGGGTAACAGATGATGAAGTGCCTATAATTGGAACCAATGGAGCTAAGCTGATACTGCCACAAATAATTACAAATATTCAAAATGGGAGTAGCCCAAGTAGAGAAATTTAAAGGTTGAGCAAAACAGGGAAGTAAGAGCAATAGAAAGCAATAGAAAGATGGGATATAAACAAGGTAATTAAGATGATACATTAAATTTAATATAAATTTAGAATACTTTAAAGACAATGAGAACAGTGAAATGTGCACGCACGAACACACACACACACACACACACACACACACACACACACACACACACACACACACACGTGACTAAGATGACAGCATCATGAACTGAGTCAGTTCAACTCCAGCACTGAGAACATTGGTAATTCTGAGTTTCAGTTTGAACACTAAGAAGAAAGAAGAGCTAATTTTCCTCTCCAAGTTTTTCTATATTTAGAGGATTTCAAGTATTTCTTATTATCTTGAAGTAGTTATACAAAGGGGTTTCAGTGAAACATGTCACTGCATGTGTCACTGTTTCCATCATTTTCCCCTCCCCCTCCCTTCTCTCCAGGCACCAAATTCCATTTTCACATATGTGCATGTGCATTGAAGATGCACACTGTCTCCACCCATCCTCCCCCCTCCCTTTAAGCCCCATTCTCCTCAGACAAGACGTGTTTCCTCTTCATTCTGTTTAATTGTATTCATTCTGTAAAACTTTATGTTTGTCCAGAGAGAGGCATCCTGGGACGCCACAACTACAGGTGTCATACTTGGGCCAGTTTGGTTGTGTATATATGTGTGTGGCCCTGTATATGCTTAGAATAGCGTGATGTAATTGGCAGGGAAATTGATTGATCTGTTGAGTGAACTAGTCAGAGAAGCATGGGATTTTTCATAGAGGAAAAGAAGCATCTTTACATGTGAAGTAATTTAGACAATTTCTATACTGACAAACTCAGGGGGCAATATTCTAGCCTCTTAGTCCCATCAAATTTGGTATATCGGTGTGTGTATATATATGGCCCAATAGTCTCATTGGTCTTTAAAGTATTCAAAATTTATATTAAATTTAAAGTGCCCTCTGAATTAATTTGTTTACATCATATTTTTCCATTGTCTTCTTTCAAATACAGGATCAGGAGGTATACCATCACCTGAACCTCACTTCCCTGGTCATACAGAGGGAAATGGAGACATATACCTTCTAGGACCTTAGTGGACACTTTCTGGTCAAAGTTCTATTATGGAATAAATATGTTTTATGTGAGAAACAGTCAGGAGTGGGAAGCTCACTGAAGAGTATGAAGGAGGAATTGGAAACACACAACTTAAATTATGGGAGACAGAGTTTTAGAGAAAAAAGCATGAGCAAAGGAATAAAAACAGAAGCATGCAATAGAACTGGTGAAGAGTAAAATGTCTCCTCAACTGGAATAAAAATCATTAAAACATCTAACCAATACCAACAAGCCTTCTTGCTTTTTAGACTTATAATTGAAAAACTGTTAAATATTAAATATTTAAAGTTGATTTGGGTTCAAACTATTTTGAATCTCCTAGTATTTTCTCCAGAAAAGTTCATGCTTTTAAAATAGTCAAAATGTTGCTATGCAATTTTTTTCTTTCTGAAACCAGGCTTTGAAGTCAAGATCTAATGCTCACTCAACTTAGTTGTCATCTCGTGCTCTACCACTTGAACCATGCTTCCAGTCAACCTTTGGGTCTTTGGTTTGCAAATGGAGTCTCCTCAGTTTTTCTCTCCTGAATGTCCTCTAATCATTATCTTTTCTGTACACACACATATATATATATATGTGTATATAAATGTATATATACACATATATAGGTATATCACTAGGATTTAATTACAAAAGTTAAACAAGGAATTAATGCCCTGATCATACTAAATGTAACAATTGATATACATATCCTTCCTGGAACTTTCAATAATTTTTCTTCTCAACCAATTAAAAAAATGACTTTACAAATTATATAAAGCTATGGGAATACTCTTAGAATCTTTCTCAGCCACATTCGTAACCCCTGTGGTCTTCTACTCTGTTTCATTATCAAAAGGATAAAGGTCCAGTAGTTTAATTGGATCCTTTGAGTAAAACTCACATTTCTAGCAATGCTAAATGATTTCACATACAGTTTTGAATCTGTATCATGTGTGCAATTTTAAGGGAAGAATATAATCGTGTAAGGTGAGAGCATAATTGTAGGAAAGTTTGCTGTCCTCCAGCTTAATTACAGCGTTAGCTCCATCCATCTTTCCTTGGTAGTACAATCTGTGTAGGGATGTCATTACACTGTGTAAATGCAAATGAAACCCAGAGAAACGTATTAATCCACACCACACGTATTTCTGCTTAGCCCATTTCCTAAACTGCCAGGCTGTGAGACCTCCTTGGAATTCAGAATTTAAAAGAACTAGTAATTGTAACCTCACAGATGTGGCATTGTTCTTTAAGTGTAAATGCCTGACAGATGGTTTATAGGTAGGATTACATGACTTATAGGCCTAAAGAAACTATTTCTAGTTTAAGTTGTGCCGAGAGAACTTCTGGATTATTTCACCCTGCTATTCTCTGAACACACAGATTGTTCTCTGGAGACAAGCTGTTGGTACAATGTTGCAGATGGAAGATGGGAACCTGAGCGAACTCATTCCCCCATCACGGGAGGCTGGAGCCCCTTTCTTTGGTCTACTTAGCAGGAACTGAACAGCAGGGCGATGAAGGGATCATTTTCAGGTTTCAGCGACCATGCTCAGACAACAAACGGACAGGAAGCACAGATACATACATCTTGGGTTCCTAAACCAGACACCACTTCCAAAATGACAGCAGTATCTTCTGCCTCGATGAAAAAAACCTGCTGTGGCCCAGTGAGAAGCGAAGTAGACCCATAGGATGGGACAATCAGAAAAGAGGTCGTGGTGAAATACTAAGAAACTTGCCCCTGAGAGTTGGGGTTACCCGTAAACCCTGCTGTCGGGTGCTGGCTTACCTCCAGCAGTGCATAATGCCTCCTGTTGAAAATCTCAGCACAATCTCTTGTGAGCAGGTATCAGTTTTATTCCCAGGGTGTCTTTATGGGGAATGCTCCAGAAAATGCCAATTTAAAGATCTCTTCTTGGTAGAGACCCAGTACAGAAAAAAAAATATCAACTAGATAATCACTGTTCAATGTTGACACTCAATAGAAGTTCTGATCCGCTGGCTAAAGATTGATGCAAAATCATCTGGGTATATGAATAAAAATTCCCAGAGAAGACACTGAGTTTCATGGATGTCAAAGGTCACTCTAGCATTTTACCAGAAAAGCTAGGTTGGCCTATTAAGTATTTTTACTTAGAACATTTCCCTTCAGGCTTGTAGAAATATTCTCACTGTCAGCCAAGCTAATATTGATCCACCCACATGTTATCTCTGGTTGTCTCCAGCTACAAAGGTTTAAATTTCCTATAGCAGCAGCAATCGAGTCACAGAGAGCCAAAGGCCATATGGAAATCCACGTCTTAATGCTGACATTTCTGTGGGATCCACATGAATGAGTAAACAAGGAAGGAAGGCTTAGACACAACGAAGTAGGAAAACAGAATAATCAAATTATTCCCTGTGGAGACAGACCTGTGAATCATCTCTGAGAATATTGCTTAGGCGACATATTAGTCCTCTGAAATGGAACAGGAAGGAAGCAGGGGCCGTGTGAACACTCCGAGATTACCATCCAGTCATAATCCCAGCTCAGTCCAGTATTGAATTCTGGGTGGAGTTAGGTGGAAAAAAAAAATCAAAGCATCCTGTTTTGCTTTGGGTTTGGGAGGATCAGTAGAGGGTACCCAGGGGTGGATGTATTCTACACAGTTCTTCCATGAAGGTAAGCCCACAGGCAGGAAAACCTCTTTACAGACAGATTATTTTTAGCTTGGCCCTTGAAGAAGCTAAGGAAGGATAACACTGTATTTGTGCTTTGATCCTACCATGGGTAGTGAGAGGAAAGGCGGGAATCACAGTTGGCATGACCTTTGCCCTCAGCAGGCTTCAGTAGCTAGAACCAGGGCACCACAGGGTTCTTGAACCTGGGAGCATCCCTGGCAGGGAGGAGCCGTCTTTGGGAAGGGTCTGGCTTCCACCCTTCCTGCCAGTGGCACCTCCCAAGAAAGCCATCTCCAGACGGTGCTGAAGGCCTGCACCACCACGTTGGCCCTGCTTGAAGCCCACAGCTTTTAGGCTCCTGGTGGAAAGCTTTCTTGGAGGTGCACAACATGTATGAGCAAAGGAGCAAAGGAACTGGATGTGCCGGGTAGAGGAAACTCAAACACAACGAACAGCCAGGAAGAAGACACACAGTACGCACATGCCCAGAACACTCGTGCCCTGATGTCAGCTGTGAAGGCAAGAAAGAGGAAAGGGGAAAAAAGCTGGAGACTAAAGAACAACATTCACCATAGCCAAGTAATGAGTGCTTTTATAAGTCACATTAAGGAGCCTAAGTCACATGCTAATGATGACAATAAATAGTGGAGTTTTTAACAGGGAGGCAGTCACATTAAGTCAGTCTCTGCTCCAACTGAATTCAGGGCATTGAAAGGCTTGAGGTCAGCGTGGTCCATGACTAACTTCGCGGCCGTAGACGCTCCAGTGACCCCACGTGCCAAAGAATGCGTATCCAGTTGCATTTGGCTGTGCAAAAATGGGAAAACTGAGGTGTAGCTTAGGCTTGCATGGTTGGGTAAAATGACAGGAAAGAGCCATGGATGTCAGTGTATCTTCATGGAGATGAGGCTCAGATATGTTTCTGTGCCTGTTTCTTGGTCTGGTCTGTAAGCATTTCTCTCCCAGTCAGAACTTTTGAGGATGGTCGATCATCCTGTGTGCAGGTATACGTTGAAAGGGAGTCCCATGAAGTTTTCTGTCTAGCTGACTTCAAACCACAACCCTCCTCTCTCAGCCTCCCAAGAAGCTAGGATTAGAGGCAGGAGCCATTAGTTCCCCAGTGTTCCTAGAACCTTCAGAGTCCCTAATTCCATTCCATTTATTTCTTTAATGTTTCACGAAGATAATCCTTAATATTTTTCTTAAAGTTACTTTTCAACCCTACCAACTACTCAAGCTAATTTTTTTCCCATAGAATTTCCTGGGTTTTGCTTTTTAGCCGTCAAATTATTCTTCATTCATCTGAGTTTGTGTTATGTCACTCCAGTCAATCCCTGAGATGAATTGATACAGTTTATCTATTCCTGTGCAGAGTTTCCAGCTAAAGATAAGTCTTCATTCTTATTTTATCATCTTATCTCTAAATAGTGTTCAAATGAAGTTTTACCCTTCAGACTCACAGTAGTTATGTAGTAGTATAGTAGGGGTAATACTCCTTACTCCTTAAATGCTCCCTCCACAGTCTCTTTCCTTATTCTGACATCATCATTCATTTCCATCATTTCAAAACTAGTTGAAGTTGGAGCAGTGTAATGACTTTTCTGCTCGTGTTCATGTATGAGTTTTCTTTCCCAGTTTGCTATGATTGGAATTTACTCATTTGATTCTAGACTGCTTTATACCATTACCATCTTAGCTCTGCAACTCATCAGAAAGATGACCTTGAAAAAGTGATTGAACCTGCATTGCCCTTCCATGTTAGTGTCTGAATTGGGAGCAAAGCAATGAAATCTATCCCCATTTTAAGATGGAATAAATTAGCATGTGTGAAGCCCTCAGGGCCATGCTTTTGTCACCAATGCCTATCACAAATAATGTGATCACTGACAGCCATCTATTATTGCCGCATCCTCCAGCGTTGTATTGCTCTCATAACGCAGTTCCTTGATTCCTGGAAAAGGCCACATGGGCCATGAGCTTAAACTTAGCCTGAAGCCATCCAAGTAGAGCACAGATGATTCTAAAAGGATGTAACTTTTGTCTTCACAGTGTTGGTGATCAAACCCAGGATCTCATATGTGTTAGCAAATCTATTTACCACCCAGTTACACATACAACCCTTCTTTCCTGGGATTTACTTATTTATTTATCTAGTCAGTTTGTGGGGCTTGAACTCAGGGCCTGGGTACTGTCTTTGAGCCTCGCTGGGCTCAAGTCTAAGCTGTACCACTTGAGCCAAAGTGCCCACTTCTGGTTTTTGAGTGGTTCATTGGAGATAAGGGTCTCACACATTTTCCTGCCCAGACTGGCTTTGAACCACAATCCTCAGATCTCAGCCTCCTGAGTAGCTAGGATTATAGGTGTGAGCTACGTGTATCGTGTATTCAGCTTTCCTGGGAATTTTTAACTATGGGATTTATATTGCAGATCTAGGGAGAAACAAGTGAAGAATAAGTGCATGCTTTAGACCTCACCAACTTCAGGGCGTGGTCTTCATTTATGGTGGCTTTTCCCTGCCATCCTCAAGGTGCGGGTAGCTGACCCTGATGATATGACAGAAAAGTCTCTTCTAGCATTACCCTCAACTGCAGATCCAAAGCGCCCTCATCCACCCATCTCCCTGCTTCTTATTCCCGCAGTTCTGTCAGCATCAAACACGTTTGCACAACGCATGTTAATCAGACTCCTCCCTCCTTCCTTTCCCCAGCCGAATCAGCATGGTTCCCTGTTCCAGTCTCAACAGTGTGCACCAAGAACGCTGGCCATCTTCACCTCGCCGCCGTTCACCCTCTCCCCTTCCTGGAGGCCCCACGCAGGGCAGGGCTCCCATCTTTCCAGGCAGGCCACGGTATGTAATCCCATCGGAACCTCTATCGGGATATTTAAGTGTGTAAGAATCTAAAAGAGTCCCGAATTCTAGCAAAGCCACTCTATTTGTCTAAATACACAGCACCACAGCTAGACTGATGACAGTGCTTAGCTCTGCTCGTGCCTACCAGGGAGAAAACACCCCGAGCCTCTTGCTCCTCACTCCTTGGCGCTCAGTACCCCCTGGCAGGGAGAGGGTGGGGTGGTACCTGGCCTGCGTGGAGCTCCTGCTCTCCTGAACGAGGGCCAACTCCGGGATGCACAAGGCTGCTCCACACTGGTGGGCTGTACACACTGTGCACCCGACCACAAAGAAAACACCGCTTGAAGCGTGGAGTCAGCCTGGTCATCTATCTCTGTCAGCAGAGAAATAACTTTATCGCTGTGCTCCAGACAAAACCCTGAGGCAAGTTTCCCTAACTCTTATTTCTTCGATCATCTTCCTTTGAACAAAATGTACCACTGCAGTTGCCTTCCTTCATGTCCCCCTTTCTCGGTAATTCCTCCCCTAACCAGGGATTGCTTTCTGCAAATCTTATCTGCCCTTTATATTTCTAGTTTTATCTCTACCGAGTGGGTCAAATTTTGTCCTTTATTACTCCTGGGAGCCTGAGTAGGTTTTTGATCCTCTGAGTATCTAAGTTTGTCCTAAAAGAAGGCATCATAGTTTCTCAACAGGATTGTTGACAGCACTTGGCCCATATTGGGTAAGTGATGATTTTAAAGGGTTGGAAGCTGAGTCCTACTGCACTAACTTCAATGATATGTAGAACTCCCACTGAAGACCGTCTTCCTCTGCTCCAGCAAAGAGCACTAGCAGTCACTCAGCATGGTGAGTGTTCTACTACAGACTCTGCCACATGCCCCAAATCACTTCTAAAATATGCGATTGCAAAGCAAACGGCGTGTCTAGCTTTTGAGAAAAGTTGCATTGCTTCTGAAGAATAATGTTGTAACATTTTCTTGTCTTCTCCCTGACTTTCTTCTTGCTGAAATTCATTGTATCCTGACAATGATGTCAATAACCACAGTGTAGATTCACAGCTCTATCATTTTCACAACCAGAAAGGACCTTAGCTGCTTGAAGTCATATTACCAAATAAAAATTAAGCTCAGTCTCTCTTCAGTCATTCAAAGGGAAGAGTTAAGCCATTAATTATTCAATTAGTTTCATTGACCAGGATTGTGAAGAGAGGGCTGCACACAAGAGAATGCCATGGTTGTGAAAAGCAAACGGATATTATTTCATCAGTGGCCTATTTATGCTTCCTTTCATTTTATATCATGCAGATTACAGAACATCTACTACATTGTTTCATCTTACATTTGTGAGCAGGCTCACTGAGAAACAGAAGCACAAATATCGTTAATGTTGTGCTCCTGGTCTCAGAACTACTACTACTAAAGCACTTTTATTTTTCTTTTACTGATTTTCCTCTTTCTGACAGGTAAATCATATATTGACTTTTGGGGCTTTATTTGGAAAAAATGAGAAGTGAAATAATCAAATGATTTAGATGGATTTGGGACACTGTACCTGTGCATGTCACACAGCTGTAGAAATGAGCTATCCTTATAATCTTCTGTCCCATGCTTTAGAGTTTTTTTTATTTAGTTATTCAGGACTGGAACTGATTTAGTTAGTTCAGTTTTTTCTCTGCCATAGGTAAGGATGAACATTAATATAGTTATGGCTAGATTCTATTGTTCTAGCCTTAGGGACAATAAACCCTATGGCAGAATGAAGTTAATATTTGGTAGTTATTTCTCTTTATTTTCTCCTCTATTAAATCTCCATCATTGCTTAGCCATATATCAACAAGAATTATTTGCGCTTCGTGGGTGCTCCCTGAGATGCTGGGCCTATAGTGCCTTATAAGAATCCCTGGTAGCAAAGCTGACCTCCATGTTAGTGAGTACAAGTATACCCTGGCACAGTTGTAATCACACACCAATTCGCACTTGGATGCACAGTGTCTCTCTCAATGTCTCTAAATTACCTGTGGTAAGTGATGGTCTATCCCTTTACACAAATAGTAATCTCCTAACCTACTGTGCCAGAATCACCTAGCCTTAATATATTCTACAGCTCCATACTGATTTACTAAGAGTTTCTAAACCGTGAAGCTGGAGACCTTTGACTTTTAATCTGCTTCCCCTCAAATTCATGGTGCAGAGCCAAATACATTGTTAAGTTATGCTTAAACTGGTCTTACTACCCATGCCAGACTCACATGCCATGTTCCTGAAAAAATGAACCTGTCCAAGATAGATGATTAAGAGCTTCTAATGATTAATAGCTACAGTGTTTCTGTATGGATGTGCATTGGGAAAAAGAGAGGCTTGAGGACAAATGTCTTACACTAGACAGGAAAAACGTGCCATACAGATGTGTGCTGATGTAGATGAATTTGGGGCTGGCATTGCCGGGATATTCAGAGGGACAGGAAACAGTCTATGCTTGTTAATCACAAGGCAGAATAGATATACATATATACACATGTATATATATAATATATGCATATATAATACATAATATATTATATATATTAGCTGTTCATTTGTTTCTCAAGATGTAATGTGTCCTGTAAGGGGGAAATGTTGGAGCAAGCCCATTAACACAGTGGTTGAGTCCCTACTTGTGGAAATGCATGACAATGAAGCTGAGGTGTCCTGTGTCCCCAGGGAGACACAGCTGCTTCCCATTAGTGAGCGGCAACAGCAACGACCCATCCATGCGCCCTGGGCTAGCACAGAGGATGGTGCTACCTGTTCAGCAGATAACTACAGCAATCATGAAACCACATAGAAATGAAGCCTCAAGAACCTTTTAATAAATTGTTGGGATTGCCAAGCCTGAATGGAAATCACGTGTAGCTATTATGTAAAAGCACCAAGACATTCAAAAGCCTTTGTTTGCTCTCTCTAGTGAGTGTCTGGAATTCCTGGGAAGAAGCAGCCTGGTCAATGTGAGATGAAGATCCTGGATATAAAGCAAATTGTTAACTCCACTGTGAAAGTGATGTTTCAGAGTCACTGGAAACTGATTGCGCCTGCTTCTACCACCTGTCGGCGCCTATTCACATGCGGGAGAGCATAAATCTCAGGTGAGCATGTCAGTCCTGGTGAGGAAAGAGAATCCAATAAGCACAAATAGGAAGATTGTGCAAAAAGTTGAGATGATCATTTTCTCTGCAGATGAACGTACACGTTTTTACCTGATTCTCACTGGCTTTTTCTCTTGCCTGCCCGGTGAAGGTTCTCCTCTTCTGTGGTTAACCGTGTATTCCCTTAACATACTTGTGTTCCTGCACTTTGCTCACGCTGTTCTCCCCATTACATTAGTCCTTCATCCAGGCTAGCGCTCTGTGACCTGTATTCACCCCTGCTTACCCACTCATTCTGTGTGACAAGCTCACAAAGTCTCCCACCTCATGGATATGCCTAGCTCTTCTACATTAATATGTGGAAATTTTTAATTAAAGTAAAATGGTCAGTGTATTCATCATATACATCATAGTTTAAGCGATGAAAAACATATTTTATTCTTCATTTGGTGGGGGTAGTACAGATTGAACTCAGGGGTTTACACTTGGTAGCATACACTCTGCCAGTTGAAACAGCTCTTTTTCTTTGATATAATTTCAGTCTTGCTTGAGCTGGCCCGGACTCAATCCACCCTGCTTTGTGAGTAGCAGGGATGACAGAGATGCACACGTGTAGATTTTTGTTGGTTGAGATGTGGTCTCACCAACCTTCCTCTGTGTACTCTCATCTCTATGGGTGAGGAGATGTCAATTGGAACCTGGTGGAATCCTGGCCAGGACATTGTCTTTAGAGTCTTGGTATAGTTGGAATAATTGAATCCTGTCTTTGCTTTGGGAGACACCCATCAGGGGAATATGTCCAACCTATTTCAATGGTCCGTGCCATTAACTTCATGTCATTTTTCTGTCTCATGCAATGACCGTTGAACAGCTTTGAGAATAAGGATGGGGAGAACAAAGAGATGCTGCTACAGCGAGGAATCTTTATCCATTTCTCTTCCCAAGTACAAGACTATCTAGATTTCCTTATCTTTCTGTCTTTGTCTGTCTGTGTTATATACATAGGTGTATATATGTATATATACATATATATATAATGCATGCATGTGGTGAATGCATACATGTGCATTCTACATGATACATTCTCTATATACATATGATTATATATATATATATATATGTATAGATGGGTTGATTGGGATAAATATTTACTTCAAATTAAGAAGTCACTGAGGAGATTGAAGTGTCTCATTCACCCAAATGACTGGAGTGCATTATGGGAAAAACAAGAGTTTAATATGCAGCTGCTAGTCACTAGTATGATGCTTATCTGAAGCCTGGAATTGTTTTCCTAAAAGACCTGTGGTTTACAAGGACCAGGGATGGGGTAAGTCCAACAGTACTGGTATGACATTTTATTAGCTTCTATTCAGTAAACACAAGGAAAAAAGTAATTCTGACATAGACAGAAAAATAGGTGTGTTCCAATTACTAGCTGCTGGTGAAGTAGTAATTGAGCAGCAAGGACACAAATATAATTTATTGCATTAGAGACCTTACAGGTCAGAGATTCTTGATAATGGAAAAAGGTCTCCTAATAACCTGAGAGGAAAACGCTTGGTATTGAATATATTCAATTATGAAATTGAGGTTGTGTTTGGTATTTTCATTGAAATCTTCTATTTTATGGCTGGGTAAGGTTGGATATAGATGCCAGGAAATATATTGGTCTGAAGCATACAAATAAAGTGATTTTCTGTGCATTTCCTAAAAGCTATTGTTTATGGTAATGTAAGTTGCTTTGAAGTTTTCTCATATTAAGTAAAAATCAACATGCTACATGTTTGTGTAGTGTTGTAACGTGAGCCTATGTACATGTTATATTGATAGTGAAATCACTTCCAATTTATTCCCATTAGTATCAGCAAATTCTTAACGCAATATGGTGAAGAAAATATTCTACTTTCTCTTTTGGAGGGTGCTGGCTCCTTCTTTAGCATAGATTTTTCTTGCCTCACATATAAAGAGTTTTTAGAGTTTCTCACAGAAATTGTGGAAAAATCAGCCTATGTTAGTTTGGACATAAAAAACCCTTTAAACAATCATGACAAATAAATTACAAGGGACACGGTCTGATTTAGAGTACCCCATCCCATTCTCGTCTGCTCCTTTCTTTGTTTGGGTATACACTGAAGGACTCCTACTTCTAGCTCCTTATTCCCCTTAAATAAATTGTAT
Source organism: Dipodomys merriami (assembly GCF_024711535.1). Lineage (NCBI taxonomy): Eukaryota > Metazoa > Chordata > Mammalia > Rodentia > Heteromyidae > Dipodomys > Dipodomys merriami. The sequence goes on from NW_027203381.1 coordinate 5,411,911, forward strand.
TTCTTTCCCTGCAGCTCAGGGACAGTCTATGTTCTCTGTCTGGAGTAATTTGAAGTAGGTGACTTCCCTCCCCTAGGTGCTTTCTCTAAAATGCTCTGCTTTGCAGCATGAAGAGGCTTTGGAGTCCCACATATTTGGGGTAGAAATCGATCACAGGGCCAAGCACACCATAAGGGAAACTGGCTGGGGCTTACGCATGCATACTTAGGCCTTTATTATAGGCAACTTTTCATTTTTATTCTGTGAAAATGTAAAATACTCTGAGGAGTGGGCCCTTTAGCCCTGGGAATGATAGCTCACCAACCCTTCATTAACTTCTGGCTTCCTGTTGGTGCAGGTGCTTGAGACAGGAAATTTCTCATACATTTTAAACGCTTTTAGATTTTCATTACAGAATAAGAGCGTCTGTTTAATTGTAGGTCAGTTGCCTTTGACTTGTTGAGTGAGGTAATCATGTAAACAGGAATAAAAACAGATCCTTCTGAAAGATACAGATAAAGGCTAGACTAGATCATCTAATTTTACTTTTTCTCCTGATTGACACTGATTTGTCCTCATTCAAGTATGTCCAGTTTGCTGATGAACCACCAACATTATTGCCATATCTATTGCGCATTGGAAGCATGAAGTTGATGTGAAGGTTGTCAAGAATGGATGGTGTGTTGTCACCATTTTCAAATAGATCAAAACAGGTGATGTTGTTGCTAAAGGAATCCTGTCTCAATGTGGAGAAATTTATAGTAATCCACACATAGAGTTTCTTTTTGTGATGTTATTATTTTTTAAAGAATAAATCAATTAAAATTATCAAATAAATAAAATAATAAATTATAAGCAAAGAGATATGCATCCTGACATTTAGGCTAATAGTGCAACCTTCTGCACACAGTTAAAAATGTAAAAAAAAAAAAAGAAAGGTGGTCTACCTTAGTGTATCATCTACTGTATATGGCCTTGACTCATTAAAAGAGTCAGTATTAACCAGATATAATTACTTGTTTACAACTGGAAAAAATGAAAGCCCCGTGGTTAATCAAGGAGGAAAAGGATATACCAATGTCTCAGCTGCTGATTAGAGACTATATCTTACCCTGGCTGCCAGAAGTAGGACTCCTTGCATTGATTTATTGATTCGTCTTCTACTTAATTACAATTGTTGTCCCCAATTCCTTAGTATTAAAAACAGCCGATGTTCCCCTTTCATGTTATGATATCTGCTTCTTTTACAAAGGCTATTAGTAGATCTGTAATCAGCAGATTCTGAACACTGATACAGACAGTTGATGAAGGAAAAGTATACTAAATTTCTTGTTCTTGTTCTGAGACTGGTAGGCTGTAATAACTGTTCATGTGAATGCTTCTGCATGTCTGATATAATATATATATATATATATATATGTTATATATATGTCTTTTGATAGAGATACAATCTACACAGATCCTTAAGGGACAGTTACCATAAAAAGAAGGCTTGTTGTTTTTCCTTGGATTCAAATAACAACAAATGAAGAAGAAGCCATTTGTACACAGACATCTCCATTAATTAGTTGCTAATCTTAAACAATTGTACAGAAATGAGGCAAAGTAGACTACAATGATCAAATTATTTCTTTCCCATTCACCATTTTTTAGTACAAGATACAAACGGTAAAATTATGTGAACATGTTTCCTTGTAAATAATGCTAGTTAAAATTAAGGCTACAGCTCTATTTTACTATTTCTAGATCTATACACATCATCAAGAGAATTCACTTCTCTATGGAGACAGGATTTTTGTGACAAATGTCTTGTCAACTGAAGATTTTAATAGTTGCAGTCATCTTTTATAAAGAATTGTAATACCCCATGGAGGAAAAAAATCATGTAGCTTTTGGCTAAAGAAAGGCTTGGGCATGCTTTGAATGTTAAAGGATGCTTCTCATACAATAATTGTGTATAAAGTACAGAACATTTGGGGATGATAGTCTTTATGCATGACTAAGTCAGGGGAGATAGACAAATAACTAGATGTTTTTCGATGAGAGCGTGGGAAGGTACAGAGCAGGTTTGCTCAGGGACTGTGTGGGCAGAGGAGATGGCAAGCTGAATGCTGAAGAGAAGGTGTACAATGTGACAAATACAAAAATGTTCAGAGAACTACAGGTCTTGTGAGCAAAGAACTTGGGAGGGTGTCAGGTCCAAAAGGTTTATGAGAAAATGGGCAAGGTCCAGGGTGATAAGGCAACACAGCCATAGTTCATATGCAGTGTATCTTTTATGCTATACTTTTAGTCATATCTTTGTTTCTGAGCAGTCACACGGGGGGCTCCATGTATAGTACTTCCTATCGTCTTTGTCATTGTTTTATTATTTTTTTCAACCCCTTCAACTCAATCGAATGTACAAAAAATTACCTGTGAGGCATATGTGCATGAAAAGAAGAAACAAATCAGACTTTCAAGGCCCACTTAGCATCTTACAGTAGTGTGTCCTTTGAATTTTCACAGATTGTGAGTGAGGATTTTGACGAGAATAAGATTCATCCTGAGGAAAAGTGTGGCGCTTATTTTCAGCTGGTGATGAGTCATGGAGATTCATGAAGGCAGGTTTTCTTTTAGGGTGATGACAGCTTAGAATTAAAGCTGTTATTTTTTTTCTGCTTGATGAATATCTGGACTATTAATTATGCATTCAATGTGTCATGAGCAAAGTGAGTTAAGGCATAAGGATTAATGGATGAAGAAAGTCACACCTGTAAATAATAAAATAATTTTAAAAACATTTTTATAACATTTGGGCAATTTTGTAAAACTTAACCATTTCTTCCTACATTTCTTTTCACCCAATTAAAAAATACAGCTCAGAATTTAGCCAGCAATAAGGCATTGTGATCATAGACAGAAGTAGCCATTCAAAGTATTGTGTGGTGTACAATGAGGACATTTTGCTGGCTGGAATTTCTCTTTACCAGACAGGCTGCACACAGGTTTTCAATTCTATCACTACTTAACTTGAAGACTGCTACTTAGCATTGCCTGTAATTTGTGGTGGATATTAGTCATCATCAAGTTTATCAATTTTCATCTTGGTGTGTCTAGATTTAGGTTCTGCCAATAGGGAGGCCATTAGCAACATGTGGAGGGATCGGAATGTAGGTAACTGTAAAATGCACAGTGGATATAAAGGATGTAATAAAACACAGAAAAAAACATATCTCATTAATAATTACTCATTAATTTTCATCAGCGATATTTAGAATGGTAATGGCTCTAAATTGTTAAGAATTTTGGGTTTATGAAATAATAGAATAGTTGTGATGTTGGATAGATATTTGGGCATATTATTTAATGAATTTCAGATGTTCCACTTTTATTCTTGATAAGTTTAGTAAGCCTTCTTGAGGAAATGTAAGATTATTTACATTTGTTGCTTGCTCCCACACAATCATGACAAATATTTAAATAAGTGCTCGTAAATGTTTGTTTAATAAAGTGCTCTCTTTGAAAATTGTCATTCTTCCTCTTACCTACTTGGTTCACATTCAATTCTTTTGGAATGTGTTTTTATACTTTTCCGTAAGTCTGTTTTTGTCAGGTAAATGTTTCTTATAGGCAGCAGATATTAGGCCATGACTTTGATCCAATTTTTCATTCTAGGACTTTTGATTAAGATCATTGATGCTATGCTAAAATTGAAATGTATTTGATAGCTTTTACTTAAAAAAACAGCTTTAATGTTTGGTTCTTTCTGATTATGCATATGTTTATGATTGGATTTCCTCTTCCAGGCCATATTGAGCTTTCTCTTGTGTGTTTGGATGTCATTTTCTGTGCTCTGTAATGATGGTTTTGTGCTCATAAGTTATTTTAATTATTATTCTTTGGATATCCATAGGACATATTTCTGTTGCACATGGAGAACTACTATGTGTGTGTGTGTGTGTGTGTGTGTGTGTGTGTGTGTGTGTGTGTGTGTGCGTCAATACTGGAGGTTGAGCTTGGCCTCACTCTCCACTTCGGTACTATTCTAATTTTGACTTTTTGCTGGTTAATTGGAGATAAGAGTCCCATAAAGTTGTCTATTGGGGCTGCATCTGGACCATGAATCTCAGCTCTTAGCCTTCTGAATATCTAGGTATATAGATATGAGTCAAATTATCTGATAACATTTTGAGAACTTTATAATTGATGATATTCTTATTTTTCATTTGACTTAAATAAAAACATTGATAATAAAATGTCAACATTATAATCCTTTCTCTAATGCCTTCAAATTATTATACATTGGTATTATGTCATAATTTCCTATTGTGATATCAGAACAGCAAGTTAATTCTTTTTTTCTCATATTGTATACATATATATAAGTATTTGTATCTATAACTGTTTGTTGGTGCATAGATCTATGCACATCTATGCACATATATGTGTGTGAGGGTATATGTGCATTATTCAATCTTTGAAAATGTAGATTATATTATTGTTATCCATAGTCATCCTAATATTAACAGTTGTGTTAGAACTTCCGTCGGATTTGAAACAGGTGTCTCAATGCTGAGATGTCTCAATGCTGAGACAACAAACTGTGATGAGCTTTCACATTTGTTCTATCCAAGATGTTTGACTCATTACTCTGCAGAGTCTATTAGAGTGCAATATAATACAAACCAGTTATTTATGATTTTTCATAAACACTTCATGAGTAATTCTAAGACCCATATATTATTTCTTAATTTTAATCAAGATATTGTATTGACTAAAAAAATTCAAATGATTATTGTTTTCATAAAATTTAAGTGCACACTCTAAAATATTTCATGCCTAACCTACATCAAAAACCCATGGAGCTGTTTGGGTCTCTGTTGTCTATTCATCTTAAACCACCTGTACCCCTCTACAGTACATACGGATGTCCCTAATCTGAGATGATTCCTTCCTCTTTACTTTTCTCTGCTAAGTTTGCTTTAGCTATTGTACATCTCAAGTGTTTTCATATGAATTTTAAAATAAGTATGTCTGAGTTTGTGAGAACCTTTGCTGGGATTTTGATAGGAGTCATGCCAACCTCAGGACTAAATTACAGAATATATTTCTCTTTATTTATTCAGGCCTTTCTCAATTTTTTTCTACCAACACTTTCTAATTTAAGTAGAAGATCATGGTTCAACAGTAGCCTTGAAAGACAATGTGTGATTCCTCTATTTTGTACTTTCTTAAGCCTGTTTTAGCAATTATAAATCATTATTTTGATTTAAATTTTGAGCATTAGGCTTCTTATTATATCACCCAACGTAATTTCTGTTTAGATATGCTCATCTTCATATTTGGCTCATTTCATTTTTTAGTTTCAGAAATTGCTGGATTCTTGTAGTTTTTAATTTATACAATTATGTCATCTGGTAATACAAGTTGATCTATCTCTTCCTTTCTAATAGGTCAGTGTTTTCCTTTATTATGGTATTGCAGTGGTTAGAACCTTTGATGCCAATGAGCGCAAATATACTAAGAGTAGACATCAGGATTTTCTTTCTTATTTGAGACAGAAATTTTCAGTGCTTTTACCACTGGGAGAGGTTAAGTTTATAATTACTTGTATTAGGTTGAAGTGGTTCCTCTTTATTTCTAATTTTTGAGAATTTTTATTATAAATTAGATATTTTCATAGGTATCAGACAAAATGCCACATCATCTTATATATCTAATTGATACAGTAGATTATCTGGATATTTTAATTGTGTGTGTGTGTGTGTGTGTGTGTGTAGGACTTGGATTCAGAACTAAAGCTTTCAAGGCTGACACTCTTCCCTTTGAGCCACACTTCTACTTCCATTTCTTTGATAGTTAGTTTGAGATAAGAGGTTCACACATTGTCCTTCAAGGCTAGCTTTGAACCATGATCCTTAGATCTCAGTCTCCTAAGTCTCTGGGACCATAAATGTTAGCTACCAACACCTGGCTATTAAATGTTGAATGCTGAAGTAGTTTTGCAGATCTGTTGTGCAATGGTGTATAATTACTTTCATGCAGTTTGCTTTTATTTGCTAACATAACTTTCCAATATTTAAGTTCCTGAAAGTTAGAACAATTCAGTTTTATTTCATCACACTCTCAGTTTTGAGACTGAAAGCAGAGAGTAAATTGGGAAAGCTTTTCCCCACTTTGATTTTCTGAAAGAATTGAAAAAAATATTATTTACATGTATGGTAAATCTCTTTGTCAACCACTGCTTTTTATTATAATAAAATGTACTTGAAACAGAAGCATACTTCCACATTTACATGGTATCAATAGGTTTGTTGTTGGTTGTGTGTGTCTGACTAATCTGCAACTCTGTATTCAGTCCATTCCTAGGAGCAATAATTGTGACCTAACTTTAAATCTCACCAATTAGAAAATATACACTAGTTGGTATTTTGAAGAATACCATTTCCTATCTTCTATTTAGTACATTTTTTACCCACACAAACATTTTATTCTTTTTTTGTTATTAATAAGTTTTTTATTGTGAAAATTCTGTAGAGAGGGGTTACAATTACATGATCAAGGTAATGAGTACAGTTCTTATCAAGTATTGTTGCTTCCTCCTTTGTTTCCCCTTACCATCCCTGCCCATCTCCCCGCCTCTCTCGCCCCCACCCCCCGGTCCCTGCAGCTAAAGTTGTAAAGTTTATTGTAGCAGGGTATAAAATTAACCCTAAAAAATCAATGGCTTTTCTGTATGCCAACAATGAGAAAAGCGCGACTAAAATCAGGAAAGTAACTCCATTTGTAATAGCCCCACAAAAATAAAATACCTAGGAATTAACCAAAGAAGTGAAAGACATTTATGATGAAAACTTTCAAAACCTGAAAAAGGAAATCAAAACAGAACTTAAAAAGTAGAAAATCTCCCATCCTCCTGGATTGGAAGGATCAACATCGTGAAAATGACAATACTTCCCAAGGCTATCTACAAATTCATGCAATACCTATCAATATTCCAACCTCATTCTTCAAGGAAATAGAAGAGGCAATCCAAAAATTCATATGGAACAACAAAAGACCCGAATAGCAAAAACATTTGATTCTGATGACAAAATTAAGGATTTTGTTTGCTTTTGTTTTTACTCTTTCAATGACATGAGCAATCTATTCCAAATAGGAGAGAAAATAAATGGAATAATACCAAGTCATTTAAAGAATAACCAAGGGATAAACAACAGAGTTTTTAATTTGTTTTGCTGGAAAGCCTCTCAGAAACTCTCCATTCTTTTCCTAGGATTTAATTTCCTACAAAAATCTATAACTGAAATTGGAAGAGGCCAAAACATCAGGTTTCTTTGGTGTACTTGCAAAGATTGAAATCTGGAAGTGGACACTAAATGAAAGCAAAAACCCCTCAGCAGACATTTTGAAGATGGACAGTAGCAAGGTCTGACACATCTTCAAGTGTCACTTCATGGCAATACGCTTTGGTCCCATCTGTGAATCTAGTAAACTAGCACATCTTATTGTGGACACAGCCCTTTGGTGTGGGAATCAAGTTTCTGCTTTGGTCTCTGGTGGATTTTGTTCCCTATTCCCTAATGTCATTTTGTTACGGCAAACCTTTTGTTAACTGTCAGATAAAATGGATTGGGCTAAGTTCCCTGAATTAGACAATTTTTGTGCCTGAACTTGCAACTTCAGCTTAAGTTGTTTCGGTTGGCTTTTTCATCATTTTGAGGCTCACTCAAGATGATTAATCTCTATCCTTTTATCTATTCAGAGGAGGAGACATTGTCAGTGGTCAAGAATTTTTCATATTTCTGCTGACGCTTCTCTTTGACTTTACCTTGGCTCTTAATCCTTTCATTTTTGGAACAGTCTATGTTCAATCTGCTTTTATTAGAAAGTCTCGCTAAGGCTAGTTGTATGCAATTTAAGCATTCCAGAAATTGCAGCCAAAGTCTCCCTAGACGTCTTAAAAATGATGGTCTAGGAAGACCTCTAAAATGAGCTAGGAAGAGACAAATGGAGATTGGCCAATACCATTTAGGAAATGCGGGTCAGTGAAATCTCCACAAAGAAAAATATTGAAGTGAAAATTAGAAACCAATTATACCTTCAGCCAGGTGCCAGGGGCTTATGCCTGTAACCCTAGCTGTTTTGGAGGCTGAGATGAGAGGACCTCAGTTTGAAACCAGCCTAGGCAAGGATGTCTGGGAGACAACTTGCTCCAATTAACCAGGAAAAACCTAGAAGTGGAGTTGTGGGTTAAAATGGTAAACCAGTAGCCATGAACAATATTGCTCAGGGAAAGCAACAAGGCACTGAGTTCAAGCCCTAGTGCTAGCACACTATCTCTATTTCTATCTTTATATATATTTCTATCATCTATTTCTATCTCTATTAGCCATCTGCGTCTATGCGTCTTGACCTATTTCTATATTTCTACCTCTGCATCTATTTATTTATCTATCCATTAAATGCCTTGTGGACCTGAAGACACATACTATGCTCTGTGTTCTTCATACTATGCTCTGCCATCTTAAAGAATACATTGCCCCATTTGTCAGGAAATGAAAAGACTTGGAAAAAATTATATTAAGTGAAGTAAGCCAGGCCCAAAGAAACATAGGTCCCATGGTTTCCCTTATTTGCAATAACTAGTACATGTCTAGGACAAGCAGAAAAGGTCAGAAGCTATGTACATATGACCATATAAGATGATGCTAAGTGAAATGAACCCCAAGATAGGGACACTCGAGGTTTGAATCTTTGTTGCTGTTGTTTTTAATGTACTTACAATATACTATGTGATTTTCTTTTGTATGTTCTTCCCCCATGGTATAACTCCTGTTTTCATTATATTTGATTCTGGTGCCCTGCATCTTGTTTATTCATTTTTGTAATTTGGAGAGGGGAAGGGAAATAACAAAATGCTGAAATAAGGATACAGGTTGACCCATTGTAGAAATGAGATGTAGAAGACACTATGTTGAAAATGAACTTTATGACTTGGGGGGCTGGGGAGAGGAGTTGGGGAGGTGGGAAGGGAAGGAATGGTAAGGGAAAAACAAAGGAGGGGTAACTATGCTTGATAGGATATGGACTCATTACCTTACTGCTGTAACTGTAACCCCTCTGTACAGTATCTTTACAATAAAAATATATATTAAAATACCATAAGTGGAGCTGTGGGTCAAGTGGTAGGGCTAGCTTTGAGCACACAGCCCTCAGGAAGAGTGTGCAGTCCCAGAGTTCAAGCCCGGGACTGGCAAAAAGTAGCATAAAGTAATTTACAAATTAAAAAAAGTTATAATATTTTATTTTTAAAAATTTTCCAAATCAATTACATCTGGGCACATGAATTTATAGTGACAAAAATGTAACATATTTTTCAGCACCAAACATAATTTTTAGCATACAATCACACATCGCTGAGCCATCAATCACGTTTTTAGAAATGATTTTCCTTAACACTTCTATTGCTTACAGGTAGACCTGTCTCTCATGGGTCAGAGGACATTATCCTTATTTAACATATCATTTGGACCTTTACGATGGCCATTTGATTTTATAGCTTGTTGCAATTTAGAAAGAGAATCCTATAAGGACATTGGAAGTGGCCCCGCCACCACGCAAGTTGGACATGTGGAGATCAAGCACAATCAAAACAACAGGCAGCTGGTTTTGATGGGTCTTAATTTCCAAATTACCTGTTCATCACCTATCTATCTACCATCTACCTATCAATATCTACTTATCTATTATTTATCACCTATTTGTCTGTTGAATAGTGGGAGGGAGAGGAAGGTACAGAGGATGATGTTGCATTTAGTCACTTGTTTGCGAGGGTGAGCCTAGCCTCAATAGGTTTGAATCTGTACCCCAAAAATCCAACACAGAGGTGATTCTCATCCCTGAAAGAATGAGGACAAATTATCTATAATTTGGGACATAACAAGGCCTCATTTTCACCGGTGTGAAAACAACCCAGAGAAACAGTACAGAGACACACTAGAAGAGAGCTCCTTTCTCCACATCTGCAGACAGGGCAGGATGCAGGATACTGAGGGCAGATAATAATCACTTCCTATAGAGGGAAAAGGAGAGCTAGTGACATGACTTTTACTCTTGATAACTTCATTTTCTCCCCTCGGGATTTGGAGGCAATATCATCCATTGATAGAGTGTGTGGGTTATGGGTTGTTAGCACATAATTTCTCAGAAAAAAATTGATCTTGAGTACATGTCAAAGTATATTAACTTGGTAATAGAGGAACTCACCAGAAGAAAATAGAGTGTGTCAGGTCATGGCGGTATTGGGGAGAATTTTACATAGAAAGAAGAAATGCTGATTTATAGATGTCACTAGTTTGCCGAGGTCAGATATTGGCTTATTTTGCACCATTGCAGAGCGTGCGATCGTTGGGAAATCAGCTCTGCTCTGCTAGTTAGGACGATTAATGGTGGGAGTTCAGACAATGCACCAATTTCCCAGTGTCATCATCATGAATTGTTCTGGAAATAATGGGGCCACTGACTGAGTAGCTAGGATGTGTGGGCCCCTAGTGCCTGGCCATGTGCAGTGCTATTTAAAAATCTATTCTTGTAAGTAAGAGCATATATGGCCTTTTGGCTAAATTTCCCTTTCTTAATAGTATTTAATAGTTTTGAATAAACACCAGAAATCAGACATTCCCACTCTAGCTTTTATTCAGACTCATAGAGTCTCAATAGGCCTGAATATGTCAAGATGAGCCTGTTACTGCCCCGTCTGCAATGAACAATGCTGCACATCTTGCTTCTTCTGTGTGTCTGCAGCTATTTCACCAGACTCTTGTGCTCTCATCCAACTCCAGGATGCAAGGACTGTCTGAAACATGGATCTAAGAGTGAAGGAGGGAAAGTTGATTAAATACACATAGTGCACATATTTCCTGTTCATAATTCCTGCTCTACAATTAGGCACCTGGGTATCACCCAACTTGATGCAAACAAGAATGACTCTCTCCTGTGTGACGGACTGATTTCCCCTCCGGCCACCAATGACCCACGCACCTTTCTTTTCCAGACTGGATGTGTTAAAAGGAACACACAGGCTTCTTATCAAGTGAAGTCATTGCATTCAAGGCTCCTCTCATTTTCAATGAGGCTGTACCCCAGAATCAGCAAAATGTGTCTTTGGTTCTGCTAACTCATAAATCATAAACCAAGTTAGAGTTGCAAAAATGTACAACCAGGACGCAAGTTGGAATAGTGACAAGTAAATTGCATAAATCATCCCCTGTGGAAGTAAGAATGTGAGAAATGCAGCAGTAATTACTCGGGAGCATCTGGAAACAGCAGAGTACAATTATCTCTCTCCTGAATGTCCTGAATTGTTTCTGAAAGTTTCTGGTGCCTTTGGTACTAGTGTTGGTCTGTTGTTAACCTTAGCATTTGTCTTGTCAACAAAGAGGTTTTTTTGTTCTTAACCACATTTTATTGTGGTTCTCTTGATTTTCAACAATATTTTAAACTTGCAGAATAGATTTACACTTACAGAAAAATTTAAAAGACACTACAGCGAATTACTTTCTATAAACTTACACTCTTTCTCCTATTAACTTATTTTGTAAGTTTGGTACACTTGTAATTAATGAATACAAGTAGATATTGTCAACTAAGAGCTATACTTTATTCATATATATATATATTTATTTATTTATTGTTACCTAGGATACATTTTCTCATCAGGGCCATGTTTGAATCCTTATTTTTAGCTTATTTTTATATTTTAGCTTATTTTTTTAAATTTTCTGTGCCTGTTCTGGGGCTTGAACTCTGCGTCTGGGCACTGTTGGAGTTTTTGTTGTTGTTATTGTTTTTAACTCAAAATTTGGCCCCTACCACTTGAGCCACAGCTCCACTTACAGTTTTTTGGTGATTAACTGGAGCTAAGAGTCTCTCAGACTTTGCTTCCTGACCTGGCTTTGAATAGTGATCCCCAGGTCTCAGTGCCCTGAGTAGCTAGGATGACAGTCATGAGCCCCTGGTGCCTAGTTACCTTTGTCTCTTAAACCTCAATAACTTCTTAGTTTCCTCTTGACTAGGTTTATGAGATGCTTCATATTTCTATGACTTACAGTTTTGAGTAGAACTGGTCAGACTTTAATACTTTTTCAATTTCCTTCCAGGGTGACGCCAGTGATGCTTTTATCAGATTAAATTGGGTTATGAAATTTTGATAAGAACACACTGGGGAAAAACTATTCACCTCCTATCAACATGATTTAACACATTTAAGATTAACTTGATCACATGGCTCTTTGGGGTTTTGATTTGCATCTTATCTGATAAGTTAGAATGTGGAATATCTTTTCTCATATTTAGAGCTATTTGCAAATCTGTTGGGAAATACGCTTTCAAACTTTTTTCTATCTTTAAAACATATATTTACTTACTTTCATCATTTTTATTTTTTATTTATTTGGGCCTTGAACTCAGGGCCTGGGCACTGTTCCTAAGCTCCTTTTGCTCAAGTATAGCACTACCAATTGAGCTATACCACCACTGCTGGCTTTTTTTGTGATTAATTGAGGCAAAATCTCATGGGCTTTCCTGTAAGGGCTGGCTTCTAACTGTGATCCTCAAATCTCAGCCTCCAAATACCTAAGATTACAAGTATGAGCCACCAGTGCCTTGCTGTCACTTTTATTTTTTGTTGTTTGGTTGACTCTGCTGCTCACAGTCATTATTAATTTATTCAGTTTATGCCTCTTTATTTCTTAAATGATACCCTTTTAAAGTAAGCCATTTATTTTTAAGTTTTAATTTTACATATTATATCTTAGGTGCCATGCCTGTGAAATTTCCATATTTCAGATCATAAAGATTTATCTCCTTTCTTTCTCTGATTTTGCAGAATTTTCTGAATCATGTTGAGTGTTAAGATCCATTTTACATTTTAGACTTGTGTGGGTGAATTTACAGATTGTTGATTGAGTTCCATTGAGTCATGTGACCAGTACCATGTTGTCTTGATTATTGAAACCAAGCAATTTAGCTCTTGCAACTTCATTCTTTTCCATTATGGTGTTGAGAACTCTGGAATTTTGGCCTTTGAAAAAGAATTTGGGACAAGAACACTGCTATTTTCAAAATACTTCATTTATAGTTAATGTTGGAATGCTATCTTCATATTCAGTCTTCTGATACCTGAGCACAACACATCTCATTTCCTCAGATTTTATTTCATTATATTTAACTCAACTGATTCAAATATAGATCCCACATGTATTGTCTTAAACTTGTACCTAACCAAGTATTCCATTTGTGGGGATTTTGTTGTAATGGTGAGTGGTCCCTTGGGCTGACAGGTGTGACATCTGCAGAGCAGCTGGATTTTCAAGCTGGAAATCTGGAGGAGACACATTTTGGGATCGAGTCTGAACTTTGCTGGCCAGAAACTCAGGTGTAGCTTCTGTTCTTCAGACTTGAGCGTCCTTACTGAAGAAACACGAGTCTTTGCTTTGAGAGATTTCAGTTTGGGAATTAGGTCCATGTGTTGTAGAAGGCAATTGCCTTAATTCAAAGTCTACTTATTCAAATTCTAATTATGTCCAATAAAGAGTCATCCTTGCAGAAACATAACATGTTGACTGAGGAGCGTGGCACCTTAGCCTAGCTAAATTAACCTTATCATACTCAGTTCTCTCTGTCTGTCTGTCTGTCTATCTAATCTTACTGATGACAAACAATATATCCTATGCCTTTTATCTTTGATGTACTTTGTCCCACTGACAAAAAAATTCCTTGTTACTAGTTTAATCCAACCCACATGTTTTTATTAAACCAGTGATGTGAAAATGTTTGATTTCAGACTTGCTGTCACCAAAATTTCAATGGACTTCGTTGCTTGCTTCCAACTTTTGCTCTTTGGAGATCAGAAGCAGTTGACTCTTCTGAATACAAAATCTATACATTTAGGGCTCATTTTTAAATCTCCTACAAGTTTTACTTATATTTCTAAACCAATGGATTCATTTCTAATCAACATCTTTCTCCTTCTACCTTGGCGAGTATAACCTGCAGTCACCAGGAAATGCTAATGAGTTATTTTTCCCATGGCTGCGAAATGGTTGAAAGTGCAGGGGGTGGTTGGGAAAGTTCCCCTCACTACATGGACTGAGAACACTCCTGGGCTATCCACCTCTGGGAACAACACCTGCGCTGCTGCTGTGCCATTCACTCTAGACGTGGGGGGCTTAGGGTTTTGACATCCTTGCTACCACATCAGAACTCACTTATGCCCCTTCCTGCATCTTGTCACGTAACACGACCGGATCCCACGCCACCGCTGTCTACGCTTCTGCTGCATCTTGCAGGAGGCATATACCAGCAATTAGTTCTATGTCCGGGATCAGCAGTGACATCAGGGCTTCTCTTACCACACCGTCAATAAAACTAGCCATGTGGTTTTCTCCGCCACAATGGTCCTAAAACATGTGATGCCATTTTGTACTCACAGGCAGGCATCCAGCAATGTGACGAACCTGTATGTCTTGCCACACACTGTAAGGGACTAAGTGAAAATCACTTCGAAGGGAGACATTAATCTTGGGACTTCATGACGTGTATGTTATACATTGTGATTTGCTTCCTTGCAATAATTTTTCTAACCTTTTCCTGCGATTGTTGCTGGAGCTCAGGCCTTTAAGAAGACATTAAGATTAAAGGAGAGCGTGGGAGTGGAGCCCTAATGTAACAAGACTGCTGTCCTTTAAGGTGAGAATCACACACCCAGGAGACATCCTGGGACCACACAGAGACCACCACTGAAAGCTGTGTACAGAGCGCTCAGCACATGCCATCCCTGCCAGCATCTTCCTCCCTGACATGCATGCTCCAGAACCTCAGGGGAACAAAGTTCTTTGAGCCACCTCGCTGAAGGTATTTTGTTGTAGATGTCCCCTAGGACACCTACGCCAACAAACCTGCTTGTATTTATAAACATTTGCCTAATGCATTTGAAATTAAATATATTTGCTTCTGAGAGCGTTGCTCTGTTATGAGTATACATTGCTGTATACCAACCTGCTACACGTGAAACATGTGAACTTATGTGCATTGAGTCACTGACTTACCAAAATGTCCAATGTGTTCTGTTCTGGAAAATACATTCTTAGTACAGCACATGTTACACATTTTCTATTTCACTGTTACCTGTAAAATCTTTTCTGATTCCATATGTTTTAAGACAGCATCAGGAGATTGAAGTGTGATCCCTACAATTTCTTCTTTAACATGGAACTGAACTTGAGAAATGCCTCTCTATATTTACTATACTGCAAGTCAGTTTACATGGGGCCATGAGTTTAAATTATTTGACACCTTACCTACAGGCAATGTGATTATGCTATAAATTCATGACCATCCTCAGGAACTTGGCTCATTCCAATGAACTTTCATTAAAATGCTGTCTTTTGTACTCTCCTTATCTACAGCTAGTTTGGTGTAATAACAAGAATAGCAGTAATACTATTAATTCTGATAGCATGTACAGAGCCTTTTCCGTAAACTAAGCCCAGAGTGAAGCACATCAATCCTTTTACCTAATCTTATCAAAAACTGTATAATTTAAGTTTAATTACCAGTATCATCTTGTATAAGAGAAAATGGAAGCTAGCAATTTACCTGTCCACGTTCTGAAGGTTATGTTTTAGTCACCCTGTTTTATTATGCTGATCTATGGCTTCATTGATAGATCAGCATACTGTGTGGCTCCTCACACATGGCCCATGGAGATTCTGACTCAGCCTGACACTTATCCATGGTGAAACAACGTGGCACAGTGCTACCGCTCCTCCAGAATGGCCAACTTCTCCCACAGAAACCCTGAAAATTCTGTACAAATGTTGAGGTATACACTAAAGAATGTCTCCGAAATGTATTTATATCCTAATCCCTTTATGAGCGAGTGAAGGATTAGGTGAAGAGCCTTGCTAATGCTGTCCTGGGTTTTCTGTCTGAGTTCTGCAGTGTAGGGAGTCTTAGGGAGATTTCAAACCGAGGTGAAGGCCAGTCTCTATGGCCTGCAGAGATAAGGTAGAAAAGAAGTAAGCTGCTGTGTCTTCCAACAGACGGCTGGCCCTGTGCTCTAGGATTCGTAATCTAGAAAAATGGGATTGAAAATATATTTGACAAAGAGGAAGCAAATAATACCTGATGTCGTGAAAACAGTGTTTCTCAACACTCATGAACATAAATAAAAATGAGAACACCAGTGGAGGAGTTGCAGGCAGAGCTTTGCCCTTTCCCAGGACAGACTGGGGCTGGGTCTGAGGGGCCAGGTCTCCTTGTCTGGGGAAATGGAGGCTGCCTGGGACTAGAGTCAATGATGGAGCCTGGAGCTGGCACCACACAGAGAGCTGGGAATGCAGAGCTGGGGAATGTGAGGCCTTGATATTATCGGTCTCCAGGGTTAATTAATAAGCATTTACATCCCTT
Source organism: Dipodomys merriami (assembly GCF_024711535.1). Taxonomy (NCBI): domain Eukaryota; kingdom Metazoa; phylum Chordata; class Mammalia; order Rodentia; family Heteromyidae; genus Dipodomys; species Dipodomys merriami. The sequence continues at coordinate 5,428,345 of NW_027203381.1, forward strand.
GAGCACTAACTACCGTGAAGCCGGGGGAACAATGTTTAAATGATTTTCCAGGTTCCACTCTGAGCCTAGGAGAAAAAACAAAAAACAAAAACCAGAAAACAATGTCTTCCCGGCACGTGGATTTCAACAAAACCTCATTTCACGCTATTTACTTAACACCTAACAATTTAGAATTGTTTTTTCAGCCTCATCCATCACTAAGGAAAATATTTTCTTCTGCCAAGAGAGAATACCCTAGACCAAGTAATTTTATTTATGTAGATGCCATGGTGCTATCTAAATGCACCATAAATCTTAAACTGCAATTAAATGTGTGAAAATGTAAATATAATAATTATTTGATTATTTTGTGGATCCCAGCCAATATTATATCCCACAGAATATGCTCTACTTTGCATTTCAGGAAAATACTTTACAATGTTTGATTTCTAGATATCCTCAATTACGAAGTTGAATTATTAAGGGTACTGCCTTGGAGAATATCTGAAAAGTCAGAGCTTGATACTTTCCATACTGCCTCTGGCTAGAGGCATATTACTGTCCTGTACAGCCGATGGAGGAACGGAGCAAGAGTTTGAAATAATACTCAAAGGTTACATTTGACCATATTTCTTTCTCAGAGCTACTGCTTGTTTCTCTTGAGCTTTTATAGTGAATCCCGAGTGTTTTATGCAGGGGACTTTTATCTTATATTTATGACAGCCCTGGGGTTTGAACTCAGGGCTCACTGGCTAGGCAAGCTCTTACTGCTGAGCCATGCCACCAGCCCTGTAATTGTACTGGTTATTTTTGTTATAGGGTCTTGCTTTCGTGTCTGGTGCGTGCCTGGATCACAGTACATATATTTTCACTTCCCTAGTTCTATCACTTTCAGTTCAAGAAGGAGAGCTTGTGAACCTTTCTTTGCCTGGACTGGTCTTAAATTGAGATCTTCTCTATCTCAGTTTGATGAGTAGCTAGCATTACAGGAACGAGTAACTGCTGCCTGGTTCTTGGGGATTTTTTTAATTCTCTTTGAGGAGAAGTTTACATGTATTTTTGAGAAAAATTTGGTTTTGTTTAGCTGTATTCAACTGATGCATACAAGATGCATTTTTGAGCTTGTATAGTTGAACCAAATAGATGCTTCTCTGTTTGTTAGTTGACATATGAAATGGCTTGCAGCTTTCAACATTTCCGATGTATAGCAAGACGTGTTGAAGGGTAGTAGGTTGTGGAGTGATGACATGTAGCTAGTTAACATATGCATTACTTCAGAGGTGCGGCGCTTAGCATTTGTCAGGAGTGTGCTATGCTGCATTATACAGTCAATAAGCTATCATTAGGGCTGTTTGACTTATCCCTCTTCACTGAAGTTCCATGTCTTCTGACCAGCATCTACTTAAAACCTTTTGCCCACCATTCCCAACCCAGCCCAGGCCTGGTAATCACTCTTCTCTCAACTTCTAAGGCATTAACTCTGCACTTTCTTTCAATGCACATACTAGTGAGATCACTTGTATTTGTCTTCCTGTACCTGCATTATTTAAAGGAACATAAGGTCCCCAAGATTTATGTTGTTGAAAATGACAGTATTCTATCTTCTAGAGATTTTATTTAAATCAATACTGGTGGTTGAACACAGAGCCTGCCTGGTAGACAACCACTAGAGTCATGCCTCTCCATTTTGTCCCTGGTTATTTTCAAGGTAGCTTCTTTGTATGCCCAGGTCAGCATGTGTAAGACATAAGAAAAATTACATTCTTGACTGACTCCACGTCTGCCAATGATCCTAAATACCAATGGCTGACATGTTGTCTACTAATTTTTCAATCCTTTTTACAATTATTCACTTCAGGTCAAGTCCCTCTGCAACGTTCTAGACCTTTGTCAATATCTTATCCACTTAACACTTGACTGTGACACGTATTTTCTTATTTCAAATTTTTTGTTTCCTGGGAGTTAGGTCACTGGGAGAGAAGACACAGAAGGACAAGTGTGAGGAGATTTTTAAAAATTAAATAAATAAATAAATATATATATATATTATTGTAAAGCTACTGTACAGAGGGGTACAGTTACATGAGTAAGTTAATGAGTACATTTCCTATCGAGCATTGTTACCCCCTCCTTTGTTTTCCCCCTACCATCCCTTCCCTTCTCACCTCCCCAACTCCTCCCTCCCACCCCCCACAAGTTGTAAAGTTCATTTTCAACATACTGTCTTGTAGATCTCATTGTTACAATGGGTCAACCTGTATCCTTATTTCAGCGTTTTGTTATTTCCCTTCCCCTCCCCAAATCAGAAAAATGTATAAACAAGATTCAGGGCACCGGAATCAAATACAGTGAAAACAGGAGTTATATCATGGGAAAGAACATACAAAAGAAACAGAAACATCACATAGTACATTATAAGTGCATTGAAAACAACAGCAACAAAATAAAATCTCTTGGTTCCTTATCTTGAAGTTCATTTCACTTAGCATCATCTTCTATGGTCATATGTACATAGCTTTTGACCTTTTCTGCTTGTCTGGTAAAATTATCCTAGACATATACTAGTTATTGCAAATAAGGGAAACCATGGAACCTGTTTCTTTGGGCCTGTCTTACTTCACTTAGTATAATTTTTTCCAAGTCTTTCCATTTCCTAACAAATGCGGGGGGGGGACGTCATCCTTTGTGATGGAGGCATAGAATTCCACTATATATATCACACTTATATATATTATATTTATTTATATATTATATATATTTATTTTTATATATTATGTATATATCACATTTTCTTGAGCCATTCATCTACTGAGGGGCATCTGGGTTGGTTCCATATCTTAGCTATGGTAAATAATGCTGCCATAAACATAGTTGTGTTGGTAGCTTTAGTGTGGTCTTGTTTGTGATCATTTGGGTAAATGCCCAGAAGTGGGATTGCTGGGTCATAGGGGAGCTCTATGTGTAGTCTTTTGAGGAACCAAAGTGTGAGGGTATTAAGAACAGACAACTGGTGTGTTAAAGCTGCACAAGAAAGTTCAATTATTCTATTGTTAAATCTAAAACAGAAACTATGTATACATATGTTATATGTATATGTTATACATGAACAATGTATTTTATATTCATTAGCTATAAAACAGAGTGCAATGTTCTTACTAGGAGACAATTCCCTGTAAGGATCTATTCATGAATGCGCTATCGCTATCTGGGTTTAGATAAAGCTGGTTTTGAATTCTTAAATGTTCATTTCTTCAACTGAGACATGGATAAAAATGCTTGCTTTGTCCCCCTGAGCATCTCTATATCATTTAGAATTTATTTTATGAAGTTTCTTGGAAGATTAAATGAAATATTTATGAAACATTCATTTCTTGCTAGGCTGACAGAAATTGTTCAATCAATATTCTTCTAATTGTTTTCTTCCCTGAAGTGGGAAGCTGGGTGGGTGATTTATGTACTAAGCAGGGGAAGAGGAAGGGCGGAAGAGAACTCTGTAGAAAGCCAGCAACCTGAGATTCAGGGTGCAGAGGAAAGAGTTTGGGTAACGTATTCAAGAAATACTTGCCAAAGCTTGATGGTATTTATGCAAGATTTAAATAAGGAATGTAATGATTCAGATGATTCTTTTGTACTAGTATCAAAAGATCTGAGCATACAAAAGCAATGAGCGTAAGTAGCTTTGTTAGTTTATTTTGTGCATAGAGTAGCATTAAACATGGATAAAATTATGTTATGTGAAGTAAGTCAGAACCAGAGAGACAAAGAATGCACATTTCCCCTTCTATGTGGAAGCAAGATTTAGCTTATGCACTTATAAGTAAATATGTTGGGTGATATGCAAGTGTATACTAATGTATTATGTGGTAGATTCAAGAAGATCTCAAATAATGTAATTCTTTAGAAAGGAAAGGTCAAAATTCAACAAAATAAACCACCAGGAAGCAGGCACTTGAAAGGGTTGGGGTGGGGTGGTGTCAAGGGGGAAGGGTAGAGGAATTAAGAGGAGAAGAAAGGAGAATGCAGTAAGAATCCAATCTATTTCCTACAAAATTAAGCAGAGTGAGGGAAGGAATGGTAAGGGAAGGAGGGAGGGAATGGGGTAAGGGGTGACACACTGATCAAGATGCTGTGTATTCATAAGCTGCTTTGATATTGCAACTCCTTTGTACAACTTCTTAAAGATATAAATAAACAAGCAAGCAAACAAACAAATAATGGGATTGGGGTAGGTGAACTGACAGGTGAGGGATCCGGAAGCAGGAAGCCAAGTCATCCCATGAAGTATCTTATGCAGAATTGGATTTGGTTTTACAATGTAAAGGAACTTCTGAAATGTTTGAAGGCAAGTATTCGAGGTTAATTGATGGTGACCTTTTAACTGGGAGTGGTATGATGAATCAAATGTAAAGACTAGCTGCAGGGTTATCTGTTAGTCATCAATCATCTGAGTGTATCTGTGTAGCACACTGACAAGACAGGTGTTATACAAAAGTAAAGGTGTGCAAGATGTAAAATGCACAGGTTAAGGATGGGTAATCTGTTTGGGATTGAAGAGGAGGAGACTTTAGATAACTTGAGTCATTAGCTTTCTTGGTTGAATGCTAACTTTTACTGAAACAAAAATTAAAGGTGGGACAATGAGATTCAGACTGTTAGGAATAAACATACTTTCATAAAAAGGTTAAACACCTTGTTTTTGTTGTTGTTGTTGCTATTGCTGTTTTTTTTTTTGCCAGTCCTAGGGCTTGAACTCAGGGCCTGGGCACTGTCCCTGAGCTACTTTTGCTCAAGGCTAGCACTCTACCACATGAGCCACCATACCACTTCTTGCTTATCCTGTTTATGCAATATTGAGGAAGCAAACCCAGGGCTTCTTGTATGCTAGGTGAGCACTCTACCACTAAGCCACCTTCCTAGCCTAACACCTTAGTTTTTAATTATACCTTGTCAAATCTTGAAAGCTGACATTGACTAAAACGTGACTTATTCCTCTACTTACAAATATATTGATGCAGTCTAATTAAACTATGAAAACAAACTTAATTGCCTCCTTTCATTTTGTTCCAATTTTGTCTGTAAAAAATAGTATGTAAAATAACATCTTGAGCTTTATGCTTGCAAACCTCACTCAGATTTCCACAAAATTCTTCTGAAAATTCACAACAGTCAAAGTACATTGTATGCATATATGAAAAGGTCATAGGGAAAGCCATTTTTAAAACTACAAAACAAACTACAAGGAGTGCCATCCATGATAGAAAAGAGAAACAGAAAGGAGGAATATGATCAAAGTAAAATGCATACACAATGTAACCCCTCAAAATCATAATTAATATGCACAGATACAAATATATAACAAAGAAATAAATTACTCATTGAAAACATGAATTCAGAATCAAATCAAGCAAATTTAGAAATTCAGAAGACTTTAACACATGAAACTCTACCACTTAACAATCATCTAATGAAAGCGTTAAATGCATTGTCATATATATTCCTTAGCTTACTTTTCGAAGAGTGGTCAGGCTGTTAGATGTACCCACTGACTGGTTAGTGCAAGTGTTCAGAAAGGAAAGATGAAGTTACAAACAGGCTGTAAGTCAGTTGTATTGTAGCTGATCGATGACACCAGATGTTATAGAGACGACGCATTTCTGTAAAGTTTCTTTGATGGTTCCAGATGTGTTTTAATGTGGGACATAGATGTTTAAGGCTTGTTCTGCAGAAAAAAGGAACACATAAATGTACATGAGTTCTTTTTTTTTGTTTTTTTCTTACTTGTTATTGTTTCTTTTTTATTTTATTTTTTATTGTGAGAATACCATACAGAGGCGTTACAATTACATGGAAAGATAACGAGTACATTTCTTATCAAGCATTGTTGCCTCCTCTTTGTTTCCCCTTCCCATGAGTTCTTGAGAGTCCCAGTGACCCAAAGCCAGGCAAGCAGATTTTCTCTAACATGCCAGATACTAAATACTTTTAGGTGTGGAGGTCAAATGGTCCATTGGACACACCTGTGTAGTGGGCCAAACCCGCCGCAGACCTCGTACACAGCATGGTGCATGTGTCCAATAATACACTATTTCTGTAAATAAGTGGCGATAGGCAGCACCGGGAGTTGCTCTGGAAATGTGTGATCTGTGTTCTAGGACCTAGTCAATAGTCTGTGAGGGCATGAGATGTAACCACAGTGCTCTGATACAAATCAGAGGAACGCTGTCTTGTTGTTCATTTATTAGTGTGGCACCTTCCTCTTGAATAAGCAGTTACTGTGATAAGGATGACCATTATTGATTCAGTTGACCTGGTTCATTTAACTCTTTTCTGCTCTGTTCCTGCCACTTTTTCTGGCCCTAATTCCTCTGTAACTTTAGGAATCTGTCTCTGGCATCAATCCTGTTGTAGTACACAGGATCTTGATGCAAAACATATTAATCATTAGGATAGCACATTCATCTCTCTGTGCCCCCTAGCTCTGAACTCGGCTCTATTTTGCCCACCCACTTATATCAACTGCATCAAAGTTTGGGCAGATTGTTCCTCTGTGAACCTCTGCTTACTTCACAATACCTAATATATGCATAACTTTGTGCAAATTGACATAAAAGAAAGGGACTCTTGGGGTCACTAGTGCTTTATGTACAATGGCCTTACATCAGATATAAAAAGAAAAGTTGAAATGCTACAACGACAACCTGTCTGGGTAGATCAAGTCCTTTCTCTCTTACCATTTGGTGAAGTGAAGCCTATGGCCTCCAGAGAAGAGCTGCCTGGGAAGGAAAAGCTACGCAACTTCATATGATATATATAAATATATATACATATATATATATGATAGAGAGACATTATATTATAGATATATTATATTATTATATCTATGTATCTATCTATGTATCTATTTATCTATGTATGTATGTATGTATGTATGTATCTATCTATCTATCTATCTATGTATCTATGTATCTATTATCTATGTATCTATGTATGTATCTATCTATTTATCTATCTATCTATCTATATCTATCTATCTATCTATCTATCTATCTATCTATCTATCTATCTATCTATCTATCTATCTATCTGTATTTGGCTGGTCCTGGGGCCTGGGATGTATCCTGGAGTTTCTTTGGCTCAAGACTAGGGCTCTACCACTTGAGCCACAGCATCATTTCTGGCTTTTTCTGAGTAGTTTATTGATGATAAGAGTCTCAGGGGCTTTTTTCCCTGGGCTAGTTTCAAACCATTATCCTGAGATCTCAGCTCCCTGAGTAGCTAGGATTACAGGCGTGAGCCACCAGCACCCAGCTTTAAGATTCTTTTAATAAAATATAATTTTATTGTTATTATTAATGTGTTTACACTGAGCTACCATTTCATAAATCAGGTAAGGAGTACAATTCTTTTGGGGGCCAGTACCACCCTTCCTTTGCTCTTTCTCAGTTTACCCCTCCTGTCACTTCTCACATGGTATTTTTTATGGCTCATGCTTGTCAATTATTTATGTCCCTTTGGTGAACTTGACACTGGATTATTTCCAGTCCGCATCTTCTCCTCCATGGGTAGATTCATTTGTAGGTGTGAATAGCACATTGTCCTCATACCGGTCTTTCTTTTTACAAGACAAAATGAAACCAGTCGACCAACTTAGAGAGTTCACATTCCAGTGTTTTTGATATATTTAATCAAGAACATAAAATGTTCTGATATAAAAGACAAAAAAATCCAAACACCTAACTTTTTAAAATTTTGCTGTTCTGGAATATTTTTGGACACTAAGCTTTTGTAATGTGTCAGTTTAATATGCTGATGGAATTTAGCCAGGTTAATTAGCACTGTATTAAACCATTGCAGAAAGTGTTGGGAGCACAGGCTATTCTTAAGCTAAAATAAAGTTTTCTTTTAGAGACAATTGTAGGAGAATCTTTCACTGAAAGGTGAAAACTGACTCAGCAGAAAAAAAATATACCTGCTATCAATTGTATTACTCGCTTTACACGCAACTTTTTTGGTCAGTTCCCAAGAAATTAATGAACAGATTTGGTTCTGCTTAGCTTGGCGAACTGATAACAATCTCACTCCAAGGTAATGTGATATAACCTTTCATTTTCTATTCTTTTAAGAATAATTAACAGACTTAATTAAAATTCCGTACAGCGTTCAATGCTCTTATTCACTCCAAACTACATAATGCTGATTTATCAGGTATGCCCAACTGTGTCTACTGTAGGTTATTATCTCTTTTCTCTTCCCTGACTTTGTGAGAGGTTGAAGTTTTTAATGTTAAAGTGGTCTTTCTTACGTCCCTTATAACTCACATAGGCTTTTCAAATTGATTAAAACAATACAGGGTTACATGGAGCTGCTGGATTGGATATGGATATAACACAGCATAACTGCAAGAATGAATTATCCACAATGTAAATATGAGGAAAACACATTTAACTACGTGAAGTTGGCTGAGATCAAAAAGTGTCAAAAGACAGGGAAAATTAGAAGTTTCATGATATTTCAGAAACCAACGTAAGAGTGCCTCACTGAGCACTCTTGAAGTAGAATAGAATAAAGGAATAAAAAGAATGAAGAATAAAAACAAACCAGTCACTTACAAGCAAAAAAGAAAGCATCAAAACAGAATCACGGCACAGTTCAGCATTAGAACATGAGATGTGTAGAAGCCAAAAATAGGGCTCAAACTAGAAAAACAACAAAGTTCTTTAATCCTTCCCTGGTGTCAAGTATGTGTATACCATCTAAAAGATTCAGTTAAAGTGAGGAGAGGCATGACACGGATCTAGATGCATTGTATTTATAAATGGACTAGTCAGACTGAACCCTTTGATACAACTATTGAACAATAATAAAAATACTATTGAACTACAAAAATTAAAAAGTAATAAAATATTTACAAATGTATTATTTACATGAACAGCAAAAGGGTTAAATTTTCCAGGATCATATTAGACCGCACTATACATTTCTATTCTGTATTTTAGACAATGACATTTGGAACATCATTCTTCACGGGGACAACATTAGACATCTGCTTTTGCAATGATTTCACAACTGATTATCAGAGATTTATCTGATTTACTTACACCGAGGCTTCTACTGTTATAAATGGCATCAGAATGTGAAAGGTAAGTTGATGAGTTAAGTTTATACCAGTAATGTAAGTAAACTCTATAGAACCCCAGGACATCAGCAATGGACAAAAGAAGCAGCCCAGCATCCTTCTCTCTGCTTGCCAATATTGCTTCAATTATTGTTGAACAGGTGCCATTTTGCAGCAATTTACTACTCAAAAGAGTCTAAGGATTCATACAGCTCAACTGGCTTAAAGACAACATTGTCAACATTCAATCTAATGAGGAAGTTTGTATGCATTTGTTTCCTTATTCACTCTTTCAGTTTTCCATTTTCTTCTTCCTTCACATGCACATACACCATACAAAAATACCACACACACACAATACACACAATACCACTCACAAATCCCACAGACCACGCATACACATGCACATAAACACACAGATACACACACTTACAAAGGAGAAAGATGCAGGATGGAGACAAGGAGACATAGGAAAGGAGTAAACTGAGACAAAAATAATCTTAAAATTTTTTTTACAGTTCTGAAGCTTGAATTCAGAGTCTTGCTGCTGGTGGCCTGGCATGCTGCTGACTTCTCTCACACTCCCCACATCATAAAGTTATCATAAAGCAGTATTATGCTATCCATGCTCCTTTCTCTTTTATTTTTCTTTGTTTCAGTTTGTTAAAAAAAGACTATCTTAATGAAGACCCATTAAATTAATTTTATCCCTCCTCACTAGAGAATTTAATATTCAATTTGAAAAATATGAAAGCAATCTACTTTTCTGCATTCTTTTCATTATAAGGTTAAAATTAAAATATTATTTTTAATGTTTTTCTTCAAATAACTTCCCTTCACTGTTATGCACCTCACTGTTTTCTTGGATCATATTAACATAATTTTACAATGAGTTAAGGCAACATAGATTTTCAACATAAAAATAATATGACATTGTCCAAATACCAAACCTGGAAACTTTTCTCGTCTTCAGTGAAACAATGTATCATGTTAATTACTTTGATACCAACAGTTTATTTATAGATTCAAGAGATTTGGTACTGAAACATTACCTGGGTAGCTACATTCCAAGAAGAGCTGATATATTGAATAAAATAAACTGTCAGGGAGCTTGAAGTAATGATGAATTTGTATGTGTGTGTGTGTGTGCATGTGTGTGTGCACATATGTGTACCTGTTTGGATATTAATAAACTCTGCTTTATTTGGAAAGCACTATTCTTGAGCATAAAAGCTCAGAGATAGCTTCCAGGTAAGAGTTCAAGCCCCAGGACCAGCACACACACACACACACACACACACACACACACACACACACACACACACACACACACACACACAGAGTGAATTGTGTACTTTAATTGTACAAAGGAATAGGCGTCACTGTGACATTTGCATACATGCCTATAATGCAGGTTGGGCATATTCATCCCCTATGACCCTCTCTGACCTTCTCTTACCTCTTCCTACCCTGGAATCCCTTTCTCTTCTTTTATCCATTTCACAATTGAGAGAAAAGTTTTGGTACTTGTCTTTCTTAGTCTGGTTTATTTCATTGAATATGATCTCCACTTCCATCCATTTTCTTACAAACAACATTTCATTCCTTTTTATGGTGATATAGCATCATGTGGTGAATGTGTACCACACACTGTAGGATTTGTGGTTCATAACCCGGTAGGCTAAATCCATCACTTTGCTGCTCTGAGTAGAGCCACTGGAAACAGGTATGAGGTGTCTCTATTTGTAGACTGATTTACAGGTATGTAGCTAGGAGCACAATAGCTATATACTTGTAGTAGCATTATATTTAGTTTTGTGAAGTACTAAAATAGAATGGGAGAATAGAATTGATTTCTATTTCAAGTCTATTTTCTAAAGTAGAATCGATTTCTTGTTTCCACGTTGGATGGGCTAATTTACATTTCTACCAGCAGTGTATTAAGGCTCCCTTCTGCCCTCCAACCTCTCCCGCATTTGTTGTTTCTGGCTTGTGTGAAATGGAATCTCATTGTACTTTTGATTTGCATTTCTTCCGTGGATAAAGATGTTGAACGTGTTTCTAAATGTAGTACTGGTTATTTGTGTCTCTTCTCTGAAAAACTGTTAATTTTCTCATTTATTGATTGGATTATTTTTTCAGTGTTTAACTTTGAGCATTTTACATGTTCTGGATGCTGATCCTCTTTCAGATGGATAGCCGACTGAGATTTTACTCCAGCTTGCAGGGTGACTTTCCACTGTGGTAAGTGCATCATTTGCTGTGCCTAAACTTAATAATTTTGTGTTTGCTGTTATCTCCTGTGTTACTGAGGTCTACTTTAGAAAGTCAGAGAAGATGCCTGTACCTTTGTTTCTGTCTAATAATTTCCCTCTTTCTGGTCTTTCATTATAGTCGTAGGTCTATATGTTGAGTTCATTTTCGCACATCTGAACTCTTAACTATTATTCTGCATGGATAGCTGGCTTCCACTTGCATGTTAATAATTAGAGCAGATTTATGTAATTGGTGCAAACAATTTAGTACCATTCAGGATAAATAAGATGGATCTACTGTGATTTGACATTTTCACTTCAACTATTAGTCCCTTCATGGAAACATGTACAAACCCCTCTTTTCTCTTACCTAAATTTGTATTTCAAAGAAAGACCTCCTCAAAGGAACATAAAATGATAGAGTCAAAAGGAAAACAAAGATAACTCATGAAAGCATTTCAATACTGCCAGTGCACAGGGGACATTGACAAAAATAAGAAACATCTATCATGCAAATATATGCAAATTAACACACCATACATCATCAGGAACATGGAAACTAATGTTTGCATAAATAGTATTTCCTTGGAGTAAATACAGAATCCAACTTCATTTCTCCAATGCTTTTCACTTGGTTCACAGTTGTGGTCTCTGATTTCCAGAGACTTCTCACCAGAGTGAACTCAGAGCTGGCCTTTATTAGGGGAAACTTCATCAGGAATGAGAAAACTATAAAATCCAGCAGTTTGCTCTGTCACCTTCCTTTACCTGATGCTTTGCTTTCAGATGAGTTCAAATGTATGCACTTTGAGACTGTGATAAATGCTGATAGATTTATTCATTTTAACGGAGTTAATTGATTTTAAAAATTCATTGGGATTTTTTTCTTCTTAACTTTAAACTTTTTTCAATACCCAACACACACACGCGCGCGCGCGCACGCACACACACACACACACATGTTTTTCCCTCTGAGGATGGTGAAGGTACACACTTTTGTTTAAATTAAATGATCAGAGGCACATGGGGAACTGAGCCTTTCCTTTTAATGCTGTTGGGGAGGGGCTCACTTGGAGGTTGTTGTATACACTGTCGCAGACATTGGTATTGCATGCACTGAACTAGAAATTTTATTTATTAAACTTTCTGACCCTTTCTACCCCCCACAATTCTCAGGCATCATTAATACATGGCATCTTGGAATTAATAGGGAGAGCACAAAAGATTTTTTTTTTTGGTTGGTCATGCAGCCTGAACTCTGGGCCTGGGCGCTGTCCCTCAGCTATTCAGCTCAAGGCTAGCACTCTACCAATTGAGCCACAGCACCACTTCTGGCTTTCTAGTGGTTTTTATTGGAGATAAGAGTCTCAGAGACATTCCTGTCCAGGCTGGTTTTGAACCACAATCCTCAGATTTCAGCCTCCTGAGTAGCTAGGATTACAGGCATGAGCCACTGATGCCTGACCCTGTTGTCTATTTTATATCAACACCACCTTAATTTTAATTAATAAAGTTGTATAATGTACTTTGCTATCAGGGAGTGTAATATGTCCAACTGTGTTCCTTTTTGCCCCTAAATCCTCAGGGTATTTAGAATTTTTTTTTGTCATTTAGGATTTTCTTTGTATTTCTGTAAAAATAATCTATTGGCATTTTGATAATAGCTACACTGATGATGTCAATCACTTTGGGTAGCATAGCATAATAACTTTAATTCTTTCAATCAGTGGGCAAATGACATCTTTTCATTTATGGTATGTACTCAAATTTCTTTCATCAGTGTTTTATAGTTTGCAATGTTCAAGTCTTTCACTTCCTAAGCTAAATTTATTCATAACTATCTTATTCATTCTCATGCTCTTATAGATGGAGTAGACTCTTCATTTCCTCTCAGCTGGTCTGTTACTCATGCCTAAAAAAAGTATAATTGATCTTTGTTTATTCATTTTGTGTGTTGCAGCTTGACTCAATTATTAGTCTTAATCACTGCCCATTGTACCCAGCTAGCTGTCTCATAAACACTTTTTGTCTGATTGTTCTCAAAACATGATCCTCCTGATCTCACATCCCAGGTAGAGAAAGACTTTTGAAAATGCATCTGGTAGCTCTCATTGAACATCCTGGATTGAAAACACACCGTGAACTCTGAAATTTCACAGCAGTTAGCATTCATATTACCTAATTAAATGTTCTTGTTACAGTCAATTTAATAAATAAACACACACGGAGAGCATAAGCTTAATGAACATTATATTTTTATTTAAAACTTACAATGATTAGGAAAGGAGTATATTTGCATGCTGACCTAGCTCCTCAATTATAATGACTGAGGAAATGGCATTTATTCCCATGTATCATCATTCATTTAGGGGAACAGTAGGAGAAACTGATGGTTGATTCTAACATACAGTAGAGCTGTAACGTACAAATGTAAGTGAATGCAAGGAGGTAGTTTATATTCTCATTCATTTGTGAGATTGTAGGCATTCTCACCTATGACGTCTACATTTTTTTAAAATGGGGTTTTGTAAATGCACTTTGTAGTCTCCACACTGTGAGGAATAGGAACAAATGAAGTGATGGGATTGTTAGTTTTCATTTGGACTGGTTTGGGTTTTATGATTTCCATGCTTGGACAGCCAAAAAGACAGTTGCAAAGCAGTGATAAAATGATGGTGGCTGACCAAGATTGCTACCGTGGCAGGTTCAGCAGGCAACGGTCGTACTTCTATTTAATAGACACAAAAAGGAGCCTGATGCAAGTCACTGAGAAAGAGAATATATGTTATGCTTTATCATATATGTCACCTTGCAGGTTGAATTATAAACTCATCTGGTTTTAAATACCTGACTCTGAGCACTGTCCTTAAATAATGGTTTGCTACCAGAACACATAACTTTATGTGAATGATTTCAACACATTGCTCTCCTTCCATCAAATATATTCTCTTCAAATTGGCTTCTAATTTAGTCATCAGAGACACTAAGGGAAAACCATTTGCTTTGTTTCCTCCTAATCCATATATTCTGGGTTTCTGAGGGTCATTGCTTTCTCTAGGAATATTATAATAGTAAAAGTATCAAAGTGGATAGAAAGTTGGATCCTTCTTTAGGTCATATAATGGCAGACAGTTCAAATACATAAATTGATAGGAAGACCAGAAGTCTGAAAATTAGGAGGCTGAGCAGTTGCTCTGATTGAGAAGTAGGATATCAACTTTTTAAATTTAAATTAGTTATCTAGCTTTTCACGATTTACAGAAACTTTAGCTATCTGTTATGGAATGCACGCGGGTGTAGCGAATGTGTGCAGTGAATATCTCATGTGACAGTGAGCTTAGAATATCTGCGTATCACGACTGCTTCAACAATATGATTCTTCCCATATAAGAACGCTCAGACACCTCAGGAGAAAATTTCAAAGCTCCTAATTGAGCATTTTTTATGCTGTAGGCATTGCAGCAGTCATTTATCCCCAGAAGGCTTGTAGCGTTAGTACTTTAGGCTGACTATTTTGTTCCTGTAATTATTTCTTTCTTGATAAGAAGGTCATTTCAGTAAGCTAATCATATAGGATCTTGTAATTGACATGATAACACGAGAGAATACTCAAGAGAAAAAAAAATCTCTCTGACCCTCATCATGATTCTGTTTATCTCATCCACGCCAGGTGTGTGGATTGCCAGTGCTCAGAGGAGCAGGATATGGGAAATGAAATGAGCACCTATTTTTAATGTACCATTTTTCTTTTTGATGATATACATATACTTATCTATGCATATGTTTAACGTTAGTAACAATACATAACCAAACACTTTCTGCCACGTAGTGAGTCTACAGTACTTTGTTTTGTGAAAGATGTTACAACATAAAATTCACATTTTGATGATTGGTTTACTATACTAGCGCAATGTCTTAGAGGTGTACTATTGTGAGTTATCTAAATAAAGAGATCCATAATTAAGGAAGTGAAAGGAACAGCACAAATCAGGTTGACAATTACTAATCTTTTCCAAAACCCCAATTCAATTGATCGTCGGAAGAAAGTTATTCTTCTAACACTTTCTGAAGATTTCTAAATTGAAATCCATCCTAAACTAGTTTCCCTTCCTTCTTCAGAAGGAGCTTCATGATCTAAGTGTATGAGACGAAAAGTTATTAGCTTTCCCAAACAGCTTATCCTTATGGAAGAATGTGGTTGAACTGATATTTCAAATGTTTTCTGAATACACTGGGTCTCCTAAAATGTTATTATTCCTGAGGCATTTTTTCAACCATTCAGTTCTTTGTCCTTCACTTGCCTCTCAGAAGGCTTACAGGTTAACCTCAGAGGGGCCTAAGTGTTCCTGAGTGCATGTCAGCAAGCGTGCCCCTGCTTCGTGTTAGCTGTAGGTGTCCAGTGTGGTTTCAGCAGAAAATGGCGGTACAAAGAAAACTGCAAGGCTCTTTTGTCATTAATCTGCTATGTATTTTCCATAATGAATCAATGCTCTCGAGTGTTTGCAGCCAATTTAACTTTCTGCTCTCTGATATACCTTCTTGACCTCTACCTTCTTAAAACGCTTTTCACTTGCCCTTCCTGACTGCTCTTGATTTTTGTCCATTTTTGCTTTACCAGTAGCTGTGTTTTAGACCAATTCATAGCTACTTCCCTCTCCTTCTACTTCCCGGCTGAAGTTTAGGGGAAGTATCTTCAACACTTGGCTTATATAATAATTATCTAACAATAATGTGTATGTGTGTGTGTGTGTGTGTGTGTGTGTGTGTGTGTGTGTGTGTGTGTGTGTGAATACTCTGGTATTGCATATAGTACAATAGCTCCAGCAGCTCAGGAATACACCCTCAACATAACACCACCATACAAACAGGTTCTGAGCTAGGTGTGACAGGGAGAGATGCAAAAACAAATTAAGAAGACAAAAAGTGAATGTAGTAGTAATTCTATATAATACAAAGCCACTTAAGGTATAAATTGTGAAGAACAGTAATAGGCAGTCAGGAAAGGCATTTCTTGAAATTAAAGCTGAATGATAAAGATATTCTAGCCATAAAAATGTGTACTGAGAAAGTTGATGGTTACCATATTTATTACATTATATATATATTATTATACCTACTACAGATTTCATTGTTTCTTTATTAAACATTTTCAATGGTCTCTGTGGTATTACATGAATTGTACTCTGCTAAGCCCATATACAATAAACATGTAAAAGAGAGAAGTTTGACAATCATAGTACTTAAACTGAAGGGAGAGATTTCTAACAAATAGTGAAGAAAAAAGTTAGACAGGACAAAATACTCCAAACTCAGTGGAGTTGCAGGGAGGTCAGGGGACTCCTTTGAGATGTGATATTCTAGGAGTGAGATGGAAATGACAAGAAAGAGTCCGTTTTTGTTTTCTATTGTTTTAGCGATTGGGAGAGACCTCAGGCAGAGAGAAATGCTGAAGGAAAGGTGTTAAGACCTTGATGTGTGGTGTTCTTGTAACACAAAGGCACTGTGCCCAAGGGCGGGGGGGGGGCGAGCAGAGCAGCGTGAGTTTTGTAGGGGCTTCGAGGAGAGAACATTGGTGCCTGCTTGTACTTTTAAGAAGCGCATTGCAATGCACATACATGAAATGATAGTGTCTATGTCATTTACTCTGAATCATTTCCAGTAACATTTCACACACATAACTCCTTGTTTATGCCTTCCACAGACATTTATTGTTCCATATGCAGCTGGAATTATTTAGTTCAATATAACAGCAATATATCACTACCAAAATCAAAATAGCCATTTATCAATTATTTATTGAACATATAGCTGCTACACTTGGAATCTGTTCTGGGATTTCCATACAGTATTATTAAAGTTCGCTTCACCACTCTTTACACCAACAGAAGAGCAATCATTGCATGTAAGATTTTATCTACAACTTGACATTTGGGTGTGTTGACCTCATTAAACATGCTACTATGCTGCCAGCCATAGCAGATATTCAGCGTGTCGCTACACACCTGGATCTTCACAAGAGCAGATGTTGGTTCATTTAGACAAAGTGGCAATGTGAAACAGCACCAAATGAATTCACCACAGGTAGATTGCTGTTTACTTTCTATGAAATGGATTTCTATTTAAACAGTTGGAAGTGAGCCATCTTACCAAGATTGTAGTAGTTAAGAAAAAAAAATCTAACATCCTTTGTGTAATTCTAAGCATTTCAAAACTGCATTTTACTTTTTATTTTACCTCATAAAGGTTTTCAGAGTTAAGATGTACAAAACAGAGAGCAGTTATTAAATGTAGTTCAAGCGTGTGATATTATGAGATTAAACATTGATTCTATTTGTTTCTCGTTCTCCAGAATTTACCAATTTATGAAAATTACCTCGTTTTTCTGAATTGTAAGAGTTGTAAAAAAAAGGGACAAACATATCAGAGCCTTCTTGTTCTTTATGTAAATGTGCACCAGCGACAGAAGTGTCTGAATTTCTGAGCGATTCTTTCAATTTTGAAGAGAGACTACAATTTGAAGTCAAATTAATATTGCATATCCTTCCTGTCATTTAGGGTTTCTTCAGCAATCAAGCCACATTTCAGTATCCAGGTGTCAGTCACAGTGATGTAGTTATTACAGTCGGGTGGGAGTCGTGTATACTACCTGTTAGTCCTCTGAGTTTGTGGGATGAGTAAAGGAGAAATTGCATAATTGAGTCCAGGTCCGTGCCTTTGAGTAAACAATGTCTAGAGAGGCCTTCAAAATAAAGAATAGAGCTATTGAGGTATTCATCATCATGATGCTCTTATTATCTTTAAAATTGTCACACAGTATACTTTACCACACACATATATATATATATATAAAGCTATTTATAAGAATCTTACTATTCTCAGTCTATTCATGTACCAATCTTAGTTTTTAAATGAGAAAGAGAATTAGTAATAATTGCCCATGATTTTTGAATATGTAAAGACAAACTCAAGATGATGTTGAATTCTCAACCACAGTTTGGTAATTTCATGAAAAGGCATGTGATCATCTACAGTAGAATTCCTATAGCAGATTAACTTTGAGGAAACCATTAAATTCTCAGTCGGCAGCTAGAGAATTAAGAATGCTGCTTCTAAGAAAAGACAAGGGTGTAAATGTCTTTGGCATCAATGTGGATTGAAATACTCAAAAGCCAGAAGTAGCGCTCCAGACAGAGAAGCATAGCAACAGTAAGAGAGGAGATGCTTTCACAGGTTCCCGTGTCAGACACAAACTCAGGAGGAGATGCGGAGTAGCAATCGAGTAGAGGAGCCTGCATCGATTCACAACAATGATGCTGTGGAAGCAGACCACTGGCCCTAAAATGTATGGCTGTATCAAGAAAAATCTAGCATTATTCAACCATAAAGACTACAGATGGAAGAGAAATGGATGGAACTGGAGATCATTATGTTAACATAAGTAAGCCAGGTGCAGGACAAAGGTCCAAAATGTTCACTCATTTGGGGAAACAGATCTTATAATAATATACGTAAACATGTACAGGATATGTAGATATACACACAAATATTTTTCTAAGTATCTATCATATATAGAAAAATAGAATATATGCATGTATATATATTGAAAATTATACCTATATATAATTTGTACGTGTTTTAGGGGATTAATGGTTATGGGGAGAGGAAAGAGTTCAGAGGGTGAACAATAAATACATTGTGTCTGTGAGAGGAGGTGGCAAAATGAAATGCCATGAGCCCTATTGAAGAACAGTGAAGTGTGGAAATAGCAGAGGCAAAGGTAAGTGAGGACAGGTCAATCTGATTAAAAAAACAGTATATAAATGCTGTCTATTCCCAAGGCGAAACCTCTCTGAATATTAAGCACATACCGAAATGGATTGCCCGTCAGAGATGTAAAATATGTCCTGTCTGGGCCGGGAGGGCAATTAGAGAGGGTGAAGGAGGGTGAATGACAACAAAACACTTCATGTGCATGCTTCAAAATGGAAAATAATGTTGATTGAGGTTCCTTTGGAAAGAGGGGAAGGGGATTGTCAGAGGAGAGAGTGTAATCAGTTCCATGTGTGCATACATGCAAAGGTCAAATTCCATGTACAACTCACGAATGCTAGTAAAAATGTGCAGAAAGTTCTCTGCCTTCCTTCTCTATGAAAACATTAAATGAAAATTGAAACAAAATTAAAACAAGCAGTAAAGCAATCTGCCATATGCAAAGAAATAAAATGTTTTCAAAGAAAAGACAATTGGATGACAGAAACATACCAAACTGTACTTAAGAAACGTTCTCTCTTTTAATGGCTGGATTCTTTTGAATCATGAAAAATACTGAAGTTTGTCAAACGTCTACTCTCCTTTGTAATTTTGTGGTTTATTAAGGTGTTCTGAATGTTTGACTCTCATACGTGGAAGCAATCTTCCATTCCTGCACTCACTGCCCACCCAACGTGTTTATTAACTGAAATAAGGTAGAGTCAGATAGTGCAATTTCTTAGAAAGGTAAGTTCAAAGTTCGACAAAATAAACCCCAGGAAGTAGGTACTTGAAAGGTGTGGGGTGGGGTCAAGGGAAAGGGAAACAGGAATGAAGAAAAGAAATTGCACTTGTTCAAGGTTGTGATCACATTTACATGGTGGGTACAATTCCCCAGTAGTTTTAGTTTTGTGAATCTTTCACTTAAAAATTTTCTTTCTTCCTCCTTCTCCTCCTTCTTCTATTTCTCCTCCATTTCTCCTTCCCTCCTTCCCTCCTTCCCTCCCTTCTACCTTCCCTCCCTTCTTCCCTTCCTCCCTCCTCCTCCTTCTCCTCCTTCTCCTTCTCCTCTCTCTTCCTCCTTCTTTTCCTTCTCCTCCTCCTTCTTCTTCTTGTCCAAATTCATAAATCTATGCTTCTTCTTGTCTTTAAGTAGTTGTATGGAGTTGCCATTGCACAGAGCAGTTCATGGATACATTGCTTCTTTTCAGTGTCACAGCTTTCAATGTTCTCACCCATCCCTCCCCTCCCCAACGTTACTCTTCTTCATTTTGTAGGATATACTTGGATTCTTCGCTACATTCTCCCCCATCTTCATTGCTTTCCCCTTTCTCTTGACCCTAAGCTACACTTCCTGGTATTTATTTTGCTTAACTTTGAATTTGCATTTCTAAGAAATTGCACTATTTGATTTCTCCCCTGAATCTATCTTATTTCAGTTAATAAACACATTGAGTAGACTTGCATACCACCCAAAGTACTTAGTTATAAGTTTATAGGCTAAATCTAGCTTCAATAACAAGGAACAAGATGCACCCATTTTCTCTCTCGGCCTGAGTTACTTCAACTAATGTAACCCCAGGCCTTCCATTTCTTTACAATGATTTTCTTAAGCAATATTGACTTTTAGCATTCTTTTGTATTTATGCATTTGTTTGATTGTTGGTATCTAAAGGTTGGTCTTTGGGACAAGGGGAGAATATTATTTCAGTTTTATATGAGAGGTATTTGAGAGAATTCAATTCATCTATGCATTCTAATTTGTTGTCATAAAATTGTTCCTAGTATGGCTTGAAATCCTTTCATTTCTCTAATGCTAGCTGCAAATGTGTGCCTTCTGTTCATGCCTCATTAATTAGACCTCTTTTCTTTTACGTGATGGTAGGCAAACTAAATGAAAAAAATGGACAAAGGGCTGGGAAGGTAGCTCAGCGGTAGAGTGCATGCCTTGCTAGCATGAGGCCCTGGGTTCAATTCCTCAGCACCACATAAACAGAAAAAGCCGGAAGTGGCGCTGTGGCTCCAGTGGTAGAGTGAGGGACAGCGCCCAGACCCAGAGTTCAGGCCCCATGACCGGCAAAAAAAAACCAACAAAAAAAAAATGGACAAAGAAGAATGGAAAGTGATATAATCACTACATACAAGTGATATTTTCTAGGAGATGTAAGCACACCATGATCACCTATAACACAGCCTCCTTCCTAGATGTCTAGCACAAATAAATTTGAAAATATTCTAAACTGACTTCTACAGCAATGTCATAGAATTTTTTAATTCACAAGTTTGAAAACTTTCACCAAATATCCATAAGAAAATGATCATCAAATGAAGCATGGGTGTAGAATCTATTCTTCCAAATAAACATTAAAGGATAAGTTACTGTGAAGCACCTTAAAAATAAAAATAATAACTTAGTCACAAAAATCTTTCTCAAAATTTCTATAAAATTCAATTTAAATGAAGTGCAAGAATGAGTAAAAGCCAATTTATATTCATGGAAATGTAAATGGTGGTTGCATAAGCAATGATGACTGGCAGAATGTAGGCACTGGACGACAATTTGATATAATGGATTTTGTATTTTATAGAACTGGTAGTTACTTCAAAATGTATGACTGAATACATATTATAAATTTGTCAAAATTCATGAACATATACTTAAGAAATATACATTTCATTGTAATATAAATATTACCTTCTTTAATAATAAAGTTATAATAAAATCCTGGTCCATGAAGTTTTATTCTTAGTAAAGTATATGTATTTGGCCAAAATAATATGCATAGTTCTCTTTTGCACCCTATATGTTTAGGTGATTGATGAAGTAATGCATCTGTATTGATTAAATGTGACTTAAGTGACATTCATTGTGAACAGTGTTGCTGAAGTTAATTTATGCATGAATTCCTTCATATGTATTATTAAAATTTATTTTTTCTTCTGATGAGATTGTCATTGTTTCAACCATTTTATTAAGGGAAACTCTAATATCTACTAAAAGCAACTATAAAATTATCTTCTGTGTATACAAATATACACACTTACTAATGGGTCTATACATCTGTGTGTATACACACATACACTTTAACAGCATTTTTGTAAAATGATACACAGCAAATTGTGCAAGAAACTACATTCTCACAAATATTTTGTATCTGTCCATTAAAAAATTAGCCATGTCTCTCCCTATGATACTGTTGAGAATCACTTAATATTTTGCTGTCATTTCTCAATTACTCATGCTTTTTCTTTAACAGTAGCTCTGTGTGTGTGTGTGTGTGTGTGTGTGTGTGTGTGTGTGTATGTGTGTGTGTGTGTGTGTGTGTGTGTGAGAGACAGTACTAGAACTTCAACTTTGGGCCTTTTCTTCTTGCTCATATCTGGCATTCAGTCAATAGAGCCATGACTTCGTTTCCTGCTTTTGGCTGGTTAACTGGAGAGTTCTCCTGCCCTCTGACGCTCATCGTTTCAGATGTAGAATAGTTAATCATTAGAAACACTTGTTTCTGTGAGGTGTCAGCATCCAGTGCTTTTATGTGCATTCATTCTGTTCTCCTTATCTTTAATTTTCAAATATAGCACTGAACTTTGCGCCTGTCAGTACTCAGCATTATCTGACTCTCTCTTAACTTGTGTATTTATGCTGTTTTCTGTACTTTTGGAATTCAGAAACTGGTTTTTATTTTTTTTTAATTTTATTTATTTATTTTGTGAACATACTGTACAGAGGGGTTACAATTACATGGGAAGGATAATGCGTACATTTCTTACCAAGCATTGCAGCCTCCTCCTTTGTTTACCCTTCACATCCCTTCCCAGCCTCTCCTCCCACCCCCCCACCCAGTCCTCCCTGCCTCCCCCCCCCCACCGCACCAACGTTGTAAAGCCCATTTTCGACATGACAACTTGTACTTCTCATAGTTGCAACGGGTCCACCTGTATCCTTAAATGACTTGTTTTTCCCCATCTCCTCCACAAGTTATACTGACATCAAATATAGTGAAAGCAGGGTTATACTGTGGGGGAGGGACATACAAAGCAATAAAGAAATAATCTTATAAATCAGTTAGAAACAAATGCATGAAAAAAAACATTTAAATACATATCTAAGGGTTCATTTTCCTAACATCACATTATCTGACCTTTTCTGCTTGACTCATACATATACTAGATATTGCAAATAAGGGAAACCATGGGGCCTATGTTTCTTTGGGCCTGGCTTACTTCACTTAATATAATTTTTTCCATTTTTTTTCCATTTCCTAACAAACGGGGCAATGTCATTCTTTCTGATGGAGGCATAGAATTCCATTGTGTATATATACCACATTTTCTTGATCCATTCATCTACTGAGGGGCATCTGGGTTGGTTCCATATTTTAGCTATGGTAAATAATGCTGCAATAAACATAGTTGTGCTGGTAGCTTTAGTGTGGTCTTGTTTGTAAACATTTGGGTAAATGCCCAAAAGTGGGATTGCTGGGTCATAGGGGAGCTCTATGTGAAGTCTTTTGAGGAACCTCCATACTGCTTTCCAAAGTGATTGAACAAGTTTACATTCCCACCAACAATGAAGTAAGGTTCCTTTCTGTCCACATCCCCTCCAGCATCTGTTGTTGTTAGAGTTCTTGATTTTTGCCTTTCTAACTGGAGTGAGGTGGTATCTCAATGTTGTTTTGATTTGCATTTCTTTTATGGCTAGGGATGTTGAGCATTTCTTCATGTGTCTATTGGCCATCCTTCTTTCTTCTTCAGAGAAGTTTCTCTTTAAGTCTTTAGCCCACTTATTTATTGGGCAGTTGTTTCTTTGAGGATTTGTTGTTGGGGGATTTAATTTTTTGAGTTCCAAGTATATTTTAGATATGAGACCCTTGTCTGTTGTATGGCTAGTGAAGATCTTCTCCCAATCTGTGGGCTTTCTATTGTTCTTGCTAGCTATGTCCTTTGCCATGCAGAAGCTCTGCAACTTCATGCAATCTTAAAACAATAGAATGGAAGAAAGATAGCCTCTTCAGTAAATGGTGCTGGCAAAATTGGTTAACTACTTGTAGAAAACTAAAGCTAGATCCTTATATATCACCCTGCACCAGAATCAACTCCAAATGGATCAAAGACCTCGAAGTCAAAGCAGACACTCTGAAAACATTACAGGATGGCATAGGAGAAACCCTAGGTCTCCTTGGCTCAGGCCGAAATTTTCTGAATAGAGACCCAGAAACACAATAAATCAAAGAAAGGTTGGACAAATGGGATTGCATGGTTTTTATTTTTGATGCCCCATGGTTTTCCTCTTTTACCTTTCTTCTGGTATCTTTTTAAAAATATGTCTTAGTGCTTTTCAGTGGAAATGCTTTTAGTATTTAATATTTTTAGTTTCTGAGATTCTGTTTATTTCAATGCAATTTTTCCTCAGCTCTCTGTTTTCTTTGGAGATTAAAACCTAGTTATTGCTATACCCCACAAGCACTGATGCTGTCAGTTTCTACCCTGATCCAGCTATTAAACCCATATCATAGTATTTTATTTTTGATTTTAAATTTTAATCAGAGCATTTTCATTTTTCTTTTACCATTTACTTGTTTCCTGTAGGGTCTCTTACGTTTGTTCTGTTACACTGACATTTTCCTTTATGAGTATTAAAACACCTACACACCCATTTTTATTACACTTTTAAACTTAGAATTGGTCTACCCTCATTTATATTTTCAGGAATGGTCCATATCTGGTTTTCTGAATGCTGAGTTATTTAGATATTTTCTTTTTCTTGACACTGTGACTCTTATTTTGTAAGGAATAAGAAATATGTAATTCTTCCCCCCTCCCCACAACTGTTTTTTTCTTTATGTATTTCATTTAACTCCACCATCAAGTTGATTATATAAAATCTGCATATTGTTTTCACCAGTAGAATAAATGTGTCTTCAATTCCTTGAGGTTACTTGAAATTTTTTCATGCTGACCTTCAGGTGTATGTTTAATGGTTTATCTCAATGGGTGGGCCAGCAAACACAGATATTTGAGGTTCTTCTTAAAATGTATTCCTTCTGTGGGATCAACACGGCCATACTTTGGCTACTATATTTGCCTTCTGTTTATCATGCCAGAAATTCTACATAATGAAATATTCTTCTGGTCCTGTGCTGTCTGTAGCTACTTCTCATGCTAAATGCTGTGGGACTGAGAAGCTTACGTGGTCAGTTGTATTTTTCCCATGGGTTGACTCTGTTATAGAATTCTTCTTCCTTTTCTCTGTCTGGAATTATTTTTCTACTGTATCCATAGTTAGTAGCAATTATTGACAAGGTTGTAGCTTAGTAGGCAGTTACCTAGGTATAATAAAAGTAGATAGACAATTCTTTTATGAGTTACTAAGTATGTATAGCATTAAACATGTTTCTTTTCCTTGTGTTAAAAAATCAATAATGATCTGGTTACCTTTGTAATTGTGTAATATGTTTAGCTTGAAGATACAGCTTCATATACAATGAAACTTAAACTCCACTGTATCTGAAGTATATTTGATAAAATAGGGCTTCTGTTTCCTAAATTACTCTGAGTTGACAGTATAAAAATGGCTAGAATGTAGAACAATTATTCCTTTTACTGTGTTAGGATGAGGGAAATAGACCCAGGCTTAAAATGGAAATTATAGTTTGCTATTGAGTGAAGGGTAAAAATTGTCATAGCGTACCACATAAATGAGAATTTTACATTGGGTTGTATATTCATTGTTAAAGTAGGAAGGAAAATTAACTTACATATAAATTCCTATCAACTATCAACATGCTTTCCAGAATTAGCTGGATTAAAATTTACTATCTTTCTTTCTGTGTCTTGACTTCTCCATAGAACTGTGATAATAATAAAAAAACTCACAATTTAGTGTAGGTTCCACCCCAACAGTTATTAAAGGATTAGTAAGGAAACAGTGTAAATGTCAACTGTTCAAGTCAACTATATATGTTTCATGTGATAATTACAGCTTAATTCTGTGAATTGCTCATTTAGTATTGTTTGTTTAAATGTAAAGAGCAATTCTTCTACATAACAAAATTCCATTCTTATTTGCAGAATGTTCACCATCTGAGTTTATTTCTAGGATTTCACTGCTTTTAAGCTGTAGATGCATTACTAACTTCTGTTTAAATGTGAGGTTGACATTAGCCTATCACAGTAAATTAATACTGCTATCATATTACTGACTTTCAGAATTATCCACCATTAATTTGGAAACCAATTTTGTGAATAACAGTTAAAATGGCAAACACATCTATATAATTTGTTCCCATTTACCCTATGTTTGGCCATATTTAAGTATAATAATTAGTATGGATCTTCATATACTGTTTTCTTTTGACAGAGAACTCTTTCCTGTGCTGTCACATTCTCTCTTAACTACAGGAAAATGATAGCCACAGTCTTTCTTGCCTTCCAGTTCCAGCTGTGCCCTTGATAACCTCTATGTCATAAAATCTATGACATAAAATCCCTGTGCTTCACTGGAAATTGTAGACAATGCTATTAATGTCCTTACAGAGTGCAACGAAGAGCCAATGAGTGATCCTGAAAAACTCTTAAGATCCTACCTCCTACCTGTCCTGGGAGGCATGCTATTTATATACTGGTAACATTAAAATATTTTCAGTAAAGCAGGGAAAACAGTTTTTATAAAATGATATCTCTTACAAGCACAATACATATAAAAACATAATAAATTCAAGACAAATTGTTACAAGGGACGTAACAAAAAGATGTTTTCCAAGAAATATTTAAAATAGGTGTTTCTTTTTTATTCTCTTTCCCACCTTTCTCCTCACTCGCTTTTCTCTCCTCTCCTTTTTTGTCCTTTTTTCCCCTCTTCTGTTTGGTTGAGAAACCCTAAGCACTGTTTAAAACTGAGAGCAAACTTTTGAGAGAAAACACAGACGGCCAGAAGGTTTTAGCAATACCATTTCCTCCTTTATGCTCCCCACATGTGTGTGCTCATCCGTTAGTGACACCTGTGGGTTTCCTCGCGCCATGTCAGTCTGTGTGAGATGTAACTTGATCGGAGTCACTCTCCTAACCAACCCTTTCAGATGGCATCGCCTCATTCTAACATGTACGAAGTAGGCTGAACATGCTCATCCCTCCACCATCTCCATTCATCCTTCCCTTCTGGGGGGTACATATCCCAGATGGCACTGCTTCTCCTTTCTGTCATTCTTAAAAATTCAGACCGAATATTCACGTATACCACCTGTAGTATATTTGTAATTACATTGGTTATTATTTGTTTATAATTTTAGGCTAATGTATGAGGTAGACTAGGAGGTAATCACTAGCTACGTCTCAAACCATTAATTTTCATGGACAAAGTCGACATTCTACCAATGTAATTTGCAATCCAAATATGTGCCTTTTCCCTCTTGGCTACTTTTATATTTACAGGAAGTCTTGGTTGAATTAATAAATAAACAGTAGCTGAAACCTTTCATTTTAATTAGTACGGAGTGACATTTGTAGAGGAATGTTTAACCAAAAGATCTGAGGTGTTTTCTGACAGGGGATTAACACTGAAACGGAGATCTGAATAAATAGGTGGATTATCAAGCCGCACACAGGGGATGGCTGTAGATAAGACTCTTGCATTTCATTTGAGCGAGGATGGTCACAAAAGTGATACATTGCTCAGCGGGTGTCTTTTAGGGACAAAAGACAACAAGATATTATTCTTCACCTTGGAACTCTCCAGCCCTCCTATTTCCTTTGAACCTGAAGAGTTTTGAAAGTGAAAGGAAAAGACCTCTGAAATAATAATGCTTTGTATTGTTTTTCAAGAACAACACAACATTAGCAACAATGTCATTCTTGTAAAAAATGCAAAATTAGCATCAATGTTATTCTTGTAAAAATGTGTCAGCATAGTAATAGGAGAAAGCTTGGATTTTCTACTTCAGGAATGATAAACAACTAAAGTAAGCTAACCTTTCTACAGATGATCCTGGATTTTGTTTGTGGTATCAACATTGTGCAAGCACCTGTTTTACAACAAATATTCACTTTGTAAATCTGTTAAAAAATGTTCTTTCTGGACATTTTACTGCTATACTTTCCATCTAGGCTGACACAAAGATAAATTTTCCTCACTTCTACAATTCCTTTTTTATATATATATATATATATATATATATATATATATATATATATATATATATATATATATATATGGAGATATATGGAGAGAGAGAGAGAAAGAGAGAGAGAGAGAGAGAGAGAGAGAGAGAGAGAGAGAGAGAGAGAGAGAGAGAGAGAGAGAGAGAGAGAGAGAGAACTCTAGTCTGCTCATTCATTCATGAGACAACTTCCTGGGACGAAGTCTTTGTTGAGAGATTTGCTAGGTGCTGTCTAGAAATCAAGAAACTATGTGAGTGGCTGTCTTTCTTTATTTAATTTCCTGTCTGAAGAGTGAAATCACATGTCTCCTGTTCGGGATGTGTGTCACTGAAGAGCGGGAGCGGCAGGCAATGGTAGGAAGGTGTGCCAGAGTCAGACCGGACTTCTACTCAGAACCCTCCACAGAAGGAGATGAATTCATATGGTTTTGTATCATACAGCTGGCACATATCCGTGCATGTAAACCACATAACCATGACATGCACATTTGGTTTTAGGTGCTTCACGCAAACCAACAAAGTGTCTTGAGAATCACAGGGCTCTAATGAGAGATTTCATACCTAAATCAAATAATATGCCCTTTCAACTCTTACAAGTGACACACTGTAGATTTAAAAAGTCATCTAGGGCTGGGAAGGTGGCTCAGTAATAGATTGCCTCACATGCATGAGGCCCTGGGTTCGATTCTACATCACCACAAAAACAGAAAAATTTGGAAGTAGCGCTCTGGCTCAAGTGGTAGGGCGCTAGCCGTAAGCTGAAGAGCTCACGGACACCCCAGGCCTGGGGTTCAAGCCCCACAACTGACAAAAAGTTATCTAAATGTTTTCATAGATTTGCTTCTTTTTATGAAGTCTTAGGGTCCCAAGTTTTTTTTTTTATTGTGAAAATACTGTACAGAAGGGTTACAATTACATGGGCAAGATAATGCGCACATTTCTTATCAAGCATTGCAGCCTCCTCCTTTGTTTCCCCTTCCCAACCCTTCCCAGTCTCCCCCCTGCCTCCCACCAAATCCTCCCCCTGCCACCAAAAGTGTAAAGTTCATTTTCGACATAAGGACTTGTACATCTCATTGCTGCAGTGCAGTTGCCCCAAGTTTTATTACAATGTGGCAGGTGTGCTTTGCAGCTGTGTGGATGCAGTGCTATAGCTTGTGTGGCAAAGATGCCATGGCCCAGCCAGGACACCTCCCACCCAACTCTTTAAGGCTCAACATGGTGGAAAAGCACAGGTGGGTAGCTGCATTTGCAAAAGTTTAACCATCGGATTGCCTGGTAAAGGGCTGATACTCATTAATCTCTAAATAAATTTTAGAAAAGACATAGCGGTGTCATAAGATATTAACAAAATATATAGGTTGAAAGGCATTTTTCAAAAAGTGAATACATAGCTAAGGTACAATAATTAATATATTTGCCAGTTCTTATTATTAATTGCTTAAATTTTCTTTTTGGTTATCAACAGAAAAAAAAATCCAGAAGTTTT
Organism: Dipodomys merriami; assembly: GCF_024711535.1. Taxonomy (NCBI): domain Eukaryota; kingdom Metazoa; phylum Chordata; class Mammalia; order Rodentia; family Heteromyidae; genus Dipodomys; species Dipodomys merriami. The sequence continues at coordinate 5,458,087 of NW_027203381.1, forward strand.
TTTTTTTTTTTTTTTTTTGTCATGGGACTTGGACTCTGAGCCTGGGCGCTGTCCCTCAGCTTTTCAGCTCAAGGCTAGTGCCCTACCACTTGAGCCACAGCACCACTTCCAGTTTTCTTTTGGCTTATTAGAGATAAGAATCTCATCGACTTTCCTGCCTGGGCTGGCTTTAAAGCTCAAACCTCAGATCTCAGCCTCCTGAGTAGCTAGGATTATAGGCATGAGCCACCAACACCTGGCTCCAGAAGTGTTTCATGTGAATGAAACTAAAATAATTTTGAAGCCATTCAGGCTCAGTATCAAAATTCAGCCTTCATTGTACATACTTTTACTTAAAATAAACCTTTTTTGTTTCCCATGGGGGAATAAATAAGCACAAAAGAGATCTGAGATCTACTTCATGGGCAGGTTTTTATTTGTTTTTTTTTGGTGGGGGGGTCCGGTCGTGGGTCCTGAACTCTGGGCCTGGGAGCTGTCCCTCAGCTCTTCAGCTCAAGGCCAGCGCTCTACCACTTGAGCCACAGCCCCACTTCCGGCTTTTTTCTTTTTGCTTATGTGATGCTCAGGAATTGAACCCAGGGCCTCAGGCATGCAAGGCAAGCGCTCTACCACTGAGCCACCTTCCCAGCCCCGGCAGATATTTTTAAGGCAAAGACCTTGCTAAATTTTATTTAATAAAGATCATGGAAGTGCATGTCACATTTTCTTTATGAAAGGAATAGCAGGGATTTCTCAAGATTCCTCATGTTCCAGACAAGAAAAACTTCTCTTCATCCCTCCCAAAAAAACTTTAATAGACTCATGTTATACCAGACAAGCAAAGAGCAAAAGATTGCATAACCTTACCAAGTACTTTGAAAGTTAAATTTCTTTGTGAAACTTTCTCAGCTGCCTTAGAGCACATATTAAAACAGAAACACAAGGAAGAAATAAAAGAGTCCATCTTTACATTTTTCACATGTAATTCTCAGACTGGAATGATTTTTAATCTGATTTAAATTTGGGGTTGAGGGTGTATTTCAACTAGTAGAGCACCTGCCTAGAATGTGCAGGTCCTGGGCTGAGACCCTAAGGACACCAACCAACTAAAATTTGCATTGTTGTTCAGTTTCTCTTACTCCAAGCTTTCCCACCAACCAGGAATTCTGGCTTCTTAATGGTCTCTCTTTAAATCCTGGGGTGCTTACCTTACAGCAGCAAGGTAGAATGAATGAAATTACTTCTTTGAGTCAATATTACTTTAACACACTCATTTTTTAAATCTTATCTTACATGTTTGTTGTATGTTATCTCTTTTAATAAATCTGTATCACCTACAATTATCTTCAGACATCTGTTTTTTTTTTAAGATGTGGGTGACACAGATCAAGATACGCTGTATACATAAACTGCAAAAAACTCAATAAACATTCTACAAAATTAACACAAGTGAGGGAAGAGATGGCCTAGGAGGGCTGGGTGAGATTGTGGAAAGGAGTGATATTGACCTAGATGCACTGTTCATAAACTGCTTTGTTGAATGGCAACTCCTTTGTAAAACTACTTTAACACATTTTAATTGTTTTTATACATTTTACATATATTTTAAAAAATATGATGGGTTAGCTGGATGGTTTAGCTAGCTATAAAAGAGATTCACACTGGGTTAGACGGTAAGGGAGTATTTGAGTTCTTCTATGAAGAAGTTTACTGGAAGTAGGGGCAGACTTCAGGTCTAGAAGACATCCAATATTCAGTGATAGGCTTGCCAGTAATTTATTCCTAAGTAGATCAGATGTCTCTGGATATTGCCATATTGGTAGAGTGAAGTATTTAGGATAGTAGCAGTCTTTGGGGATTCTGAAAATAAAAAGAAGTAAAAGAGTAGAGGTGCAGTGAGGACAGGGAGTGCGGGGAGGGAGAGAGGAAGCCAGCATGCCTCTGTGGGTTTCTGAATGCCTGGCTTCTGCAGAGGCAGCTGCCTGCGCTTATTCCTAACACACTCTGCCCACAGCAGAAGGGTGCGTCGCACAGACTTCTGAACACAAAGGAAACCCATGGTCTTCCATCCACATGAAAAAAAGAGGAAACACCATGCAGGAACTAAGCAGTGTAGGCCACAAATGCTAAGGAAGGGTAGAGAGTATTCTGATGGCCATGTGTTTTTATATCGTAAGTACTGCATATAAAGACAAAGCTTCTTAAAAATCTCTGCATTATTGCATGGAATTTATTTTCTGAAATAAAAATAATGTATTACATCAAACCCCAAATCTTTTTCCTAGGACATAAAACAATCAAAACAATGAAAGTGCAAGTAATAGATTTTGAGAAAGTATATGAAAGCCAGTTATCCTTAAGATCCAAAATATATACTGAATTTTTACCTGTTGACAGTGAAAAATTCAAATATATCTGCGATCCTCAGATAGCTAAAAGTTTCTGACTTGTCAATTCTCCAAAGTATGCATACAAATATGAAGTTGCCCATCAGTGATGGGCAAATATTAACACATAAAAATTGTCACTATTATGAACAAACATGAGTAATCAATATGGAGACACAGTGTAAAGGAATTGCTGGTTTGATGTTGCTATTGGGGAAGGGTGGTTAAATTGGTACAGTCACCATAGAAAAAGTACAGAAATTCCTCAAAAAATTAAACATCCTACTAGTGTATGATTTAGCAATCTCACTTCATGGTATATACCTAAAGCTACTCATAAGGCTGAGATTTGAGGATCCAGTCCCAAACCAACATTGGTAGAAAAGTCCATGGGACTCTATTTTTAATTAGCTATCAAAAAGTGTACTAATGGCTTGACTTCAGTGGTGGAGTGAGAGGTATAAAAGGAACAGCATGAGGCTTTGAATTCATTCTCAAATTTAAAAAACAATTTTAAAAAACCTTTTTTTTTTCTTTTTTGTCAGTTGTGGAGTTTGAACTCTGGGGCTGGGCACTGTTCCTGAGCTCTTCAGCTCAAGGCAACTGCTCTACCACTTGAGCCACAGCACCACTTAGGTGTTTTATTAGAGATAAGAGTCTCACAAACTTTCTCGCCTGGGCTGGCTTTGAACCGCGATCCTCAGATCTCAGCCTCCTGAATATCTAGGAATACAAAACACAAGCGTGAGCCACCAGCACCCAGCTAAGGCTTCCTTAATAATAATCCAATCAAAGATGCAGGGTAATGGGCTCTGCTATCTCATTAACAGTATTGAGCTCTCAGCCTTTGTTAACTAAATTGATGAACACACACATTTTGTGATATAGATGTACTGTTGAACTCCAAAAGTGCCATATTGTCTGCCTGTTGGTTATATATGGTCACTGTAAAACCTTTCACTGAAATGAAAAAGGAAAAGATGATAAAACTACACAATGGAGTGAGAAATATTTGGTGCTGCTTTCTATGAATCAAAACCTACATTTGCATCATAAAATCTGAAATAAAATGGGATGAGAATTATAAATTGATGTCCATTGCTATGCATAAAATCTTTTGGGATCTGTATGTTATATTTTCCATTGCATAGGCAGCTTTTTTTATTGCTCTTTTGCAAATTGGATTTTAGTGGAGTAAATAATGATACTTGTGTGGTGATATTTAAAGTAAGGTCACATTTAAAGAAAATATAAATTTGCAATTATAGTCTTTGGAGAGTTTGCTTTTGTGTAATCTTTGGTTTAATAACATTGATTTTTTTTAATGAACTATAAATTATTGATGGCATAGTTTTGAAAATAAGGTTTAAAATGAGTTCAAAATGTAAAGTTATTCTCTAATAGTTTTTAAATTACACAATTAAATGCTATACAAGGAATCCAGGTTTTGTGGCAGAAATTATGCAGTGGATATTTGTGCTCATATGTGTGTGCTTTTTAAATAATCAATTCATCAACAGAGACCTCATAGATTCTTGGTACATGGGTATATGAGCAACATCTGCTATAAAAGTCTGTTCATAAATCTGTTACTACAAAATGAGCAAACCCAATAGCAATTCATCTCTCTCAAGCATTTTTATTTTCTTCACTAAAATAGAAATATGTGTTCTTAATGCCACCCGGATTGACAAATGCCATGAAAGGACTCATGCAGATCTTATTTTCATGGCGTTCACTGGTTTTCTTGCAAAGGGCTGAGTTTCAAACATGATTATTTATTTTGTCAAAAATATAATTTCAAAACATTATCTTTTAGAGTTGTAAGTTTGCTCTAGTCTGCATGACAGTGCTTCAATGGCTAAAACAGTAGGATTTTTTATCCTGTTTGTATTGACCTGTCTTGAGTACAGGTTGAAATTTGTGTGTAAATCATCTCAGATCTCAGAAAAATGATTCTATGTGGAATAAACATGAACTCAAGGCAGTGATCCAGTATTGGATAATGTTTCTTTCCTTTCTTTCTTTCATTCTTTTGTTTTTAATTTGAGGCTTATGCTATAGGATGAGCTTCTGAATGGAAAACATGGAACTTCCTGAGCCTAAGGCTGATGATACTTATTCCCCAACCTGCTTATGCACATTCTTCTACTGGTTTAAACAATGACATTCCATTTCTTTGTTTCTCTGTGATTTTTGTTTTGTTTCATTGCCTTTCATTTTGTGCGTGTGCATCTGAGCAGATGTTTCACCGTGTGTGTGACTTTCTCTTTTGCTCACCTATGTCTCTGTCTTCACAGCATCTGTCCCCGTTGATCCAATTTGGACCTAATGACACAAAGTCTGACAATATGAGAAGCAGATCACATGACCAGGCACAGGATGGCACGGGGTGAGTGCCCATGACAACACTCCATGGGGGTCAACGGAATGACAGGAGACCTGCTGTTAGTTGGAAGTAGGAGAAGCCAAGAGGACAAGATGATGTTGAGATTAGCCTCTTGGTCCTGTGGATGGGATTTCTAGCAACACAAGCACAAAGAAAATAGTTCGTGCAAAGGGAGTTGTCCAAAGTCATGGAGTAGCAGAAACTGGAAAGATATATGAGGACATACTAAAAAAAATAAAGTTCAGGATAAATGCTACTAAAGTTCAGGATAAATGCTACTAAAGATCATGCTCAGTGGAAACCAAAGGAATATGTTTTAAAGTATTTTATGATGTAAATGGAATGCTGCTTGAAACAGACTAATCTCAAATCAAGTCATAAAATGTTAAGCAACAGAAATAAAGATAATAAAATAAATATGATGACAGGAGAGAGAAAAATACAAAATCAGCTTTGAAGTCTTTGAGCTTATCTTGCTCAGAGGATGACTGTGCCTTTAACGCATTAAAGTGTTTTTATGAAATATTTGCTAGTTATAACTTCAGCTACCAATTTTAATCATATTAAAAAAACAAACTTCTAACAGTTCACCCTTTATATTATTAGAGTGACACTTTGTACCTGCTTATAGTTTGTATCAATTGACAGTTTTTGATATTTATGATCATTAATACTTTTTAGCTTTCATGTCAACTTAAAAGCAAGTGACATGGCCCATTGCAGTATTACTGGGGGTCTCTTTTTATCTAGATATTTATCTTTAGACATTAGTTCTATATTTTACATATTTCCTAAAGCAGAAACTTTTAAATGTCCTGAATGATAAAAATCATTACTATATCCTTTTATTCTATTCTTTCATTTAATTGTTAATCCATCTCAAGATTTACCTAAGGCCTAATTTCAATTTAATTTCTCCTAGGAAAAAAATTACTACATAATCACTTCTTTCCTGTTTGTAATCCCATATCTTACATGTGAACAGAAGTCAGATAATGATAATTATTATATATATTATATACTATATTTATTCAATGCTTCTATGTATGTATGTATGTATCTATCTATCCATCTATCCATCTTTGTCCAAGAAAATAAGTTGGGTATTCCTATTCTTTTTGTTTCTACTACAGACAAATCTGCTATAATACTACCGGAAGCAAGTAGTGACCTTTCCTAGAAACAATTAGAAATTAATCCTAGATTACATAGAGTACTATATATATATATATATATATATATATATATATATAATTTGCATATTTACTATAAGATAGAAATTTTATTTTTTATATCCTAATTGGATGCCCAACTTATTTTATGTTATCTCTTAGGAATGTTAATTGTAGATCACAGTTAAGAAAGATCAGCAGAATGTTGGATTTCTAGCACCTTCTCCTTCATGCAGAAGCATGGAGAAATTCAGGAAAGAAAGCTCTGTCCTAGTTAGGGAATCTTCCATAGGAGGTGCAACAACTTTCTCTCTCTTCTTAAGTGCAAGTAATCGTATGGAAAGCAAAAGTATATTGTATATAATCTCTACACATGCTTTTAAATGCAGAAAAAGAAAACATTTCCTCATTTACTAATTATAATAGATATGTAAAATGTGTGAATAAATACAGGATGCTTTGTGGGGTTGAGTGGTTTAGTAAAGAGAAGGATAAACACAATTTCAAAAGGAGATTTTGTTGTGAATAAAATGCTGGTAAAGGCTATGAAGGAAGCCAACTTATTATTCCCCAGTGAGATGCTTAGTGTCAGTAACAACCTCCAAATCATCTACAAACTCTACAGTGATACTTACACCACTATATTTTTATCTTGAAATAACCAAGTCTCATTGTAATGGGCTTTCCCCAACTCCCCATTGCCTGTCAGGGACTGTGTTTGTTTTCTGAGAGCAAGCATGCCTGTGAAGAATAGATTATGACTTTCCCTCATGAAAATCAATTAAGGATTTTTGTCTAAAGCTTTATCAAACACAACAGAATGCATTCACCCTGGAGAAGAAAGACAGGTCAGGGTTGTTCCTGAGACAGGATGTGCACACGCATCTTGCACAATCTAGGCACATGTACTGTACATACACAGGAGGCTTCACAGAGAGATGGGTAAACACCACCCTGCAGAAATGCAAAATAAAATGCTGAAATAAGGATACAGGTTGACCCATTGTAACAATGAGATGTACAAACACTATGTTGAAAACAAACTTCACAACTTTGGGGGGATGGTGGGAGAGGGGAGGGAGGATCTGGGGAGCTGGGGAGGAAAGCGATGGTAGGGGAAATATCAAGGAGAGGGCAACAATGTTCCATAGGAAATGGACTCATTACCTTGCTCACATAACTGTAACCCCTCTGTACAGTATCTTTACAATAAAAATATATATTAAAAAAAGAAGAAATGCACGCCGGCCCTCTGAGAAGTGGGGAATTTTCCTCTGTGCTGGAGAAACTACCATGGTCAGAAACCTCAAAAAGCAGAAAGCTCACTAGTCCCACTGGCAGCTGAGGAGTTTGACAGGTCGGTGGCCTTATCTACAGAGAAATTCAAGAGGAGACTATTTGCTGGGACTCTCAATAAACAACATCCTATGCATTTCCGTAATGCACCGTTTTGTATAAACACTTTCTCCTCTGCATCCAATACATTCTTGAAACCCTTCTTTATTGATCATTTTTCAGCACTCAGACACCATAAGGTTTTGGGAGAGAAGGGGATGAAGGTCTACATGATTTATGTTTGATTGCCTGAGTTTTACTTGTCAATCAAGCTGACAATATAGTCTGAATAAAGAAAATTAGAATCTGAAAAAGCCCAGAAGTTGAAAGGGAAATTATTTAGCCAAATTGATTCATTTCTTAGTGTCATTACAAACAAGCTATTTTATCAAATTAACCTTTGCTGCTTTATGGAATGTAATCATTCAGCTATGTGGCCTATCTCTAATAGGTGACCTAAAAATCTCACCTCATAATTTCCCTCCCTGACTTCTTTGGATTTGGTAAAATGATTTAGATTCCGGGATCCAGACTAAGTACCTTAAACAAAGACATGTGCCTTTGAACTCAAAGAACTTAAAATCAGTAAAAGTAATGAAAGAAGCAATGCATGCATCAAGCACATAAGCTTCTCTTTCTTTCCCTTTCCACCACCTCTTCCTCCCCATCTGCCTCCTCCTCCTCTTCCTTGTTCTTCTCGTCTGTCTGTCTGTCTGTCTGTCTGTCTGTCTGTCTGTCTGTCTGTCTGTCGGTCTGTCTGTCTGTCGGTCTGTCTGTCTTTCTCTGTCTCCTTTCCTCCCTACCTCTGCTGTACACGTTTCAGAGTCCTAGACACTTTTCATTTGAACCTGTTACTCTTTCATGGTGGTCTCACAGCTCTCTCTGTACAGATGAAGAGCATCTGTTGATTTGCATGCTTCAGGGGTAGCTGGGGTTTTATAGGACTTAAAATGATTCCAACTTAGGAGAGAGAAACAATAAAAAATTATTTAGTAAACAAGACAGTATGCCATATATTACTCAGCATGACATATGTCCTCTCCAAGGGCTAGGAGAGACGCCATGGCTACTAGAATTGTTGCTTTCTCTAGAGTTGGTAGAGGGGAAGTTTTGGATCTCCCATCTTTGGTGTTGGGGTGAAGGATGCTGTGACTTTCCACTACGGAATGTGATGGGATCAGGACAGGCACTGTGGAAAATGCCAACCTTTCTTATATTTTCGGCATAGGATATAGTCTCGGGGTGTCGAGTTCTCAGTAGCCAATTTCCTCCAGCACACATCCTTGGTATAGGAGAGGCAAAGGGAAAACCAGCAGCTACGCTCTCTCGCCTGCTGTGGCTGCAGTCTGAACATTCCCGGGCAATCTGTCTTCTCTCCACCTTTCCGTGTTCATCGGTGTCCAGGGAGCTCAGCTAGACCGGCAAGGAGGAGAGAATAATAGCCCGGGCTCCACCCACCGTGACCGGACTGAAACCCCTTTGATCCCCGTTTACCTCAGCACTCATTAAAACACCTTCCCCCCCCTTGTCATTTTGCAACAATAAATGTCTCCATTGCATGCCACTAAATTATCCTCAACTCCGCAAGGCTTCCTCCTCTCGCTCAGGGCTCCGGCTGAGGCCTCTCTGGTCCTGAGCACTACACTACGGACCGACTGTTCCTCCTCAAATCAGCCCTGCTCTGTGGCTGCAGGAGTTAATGGTTGCTTATGAGTCTCAAAGCAACTGCAGGAAGCATGCATTCATCTTCTCCTGACATTTTCACTGTCAATCAGAACCTCATGAGTAAAATTTATTTGATTTTTCTTTATCATGCTGTAATACTGAAGATAAAAAAAAAACTTAATCTGAGCAATGGTATGAAATCACTGCTTTAAACTTTTAATGTATGTTCCTTCCAGCAGCGTTTTCATAGACTACTCTCTAAGGTTTACTGTTATAGAGAAATCGCTCCAGCAAATAAGCAAGGAGAAAAAAAAAACCCGAATATATAGATATATGGGTAAGTGTTGAATGAAGCTGAAGAAACCAAGCTTTCCTTCAGTTCTGAAGATTGTACCCAGGGGTTTTATTGGTTTTAAAATTCATCTTTATGACTGTAGAGGTGAGTTCACTTTGGGTCTTCTTTTCTTGCAGAAGAAATAAAATCATGTGTCTCTACATTAATTTTTTTTTTACTGCTGTCTGGTAAGTTTCTTTCATAATTCATCAGAGAAAAGGATTATCAGTTTATCATGTATAATGTCTCAATTTTTTGAAGTTTCATCTTTGAAAATGTTTCCATGTGGATAATTTGAAGTGCAGAGTTTGGGAGTACAAAGAACTACCATATTTCTAAAGCTGTTTAGGAAAATAAAAGTATTATTTTATTTTATGTTTTACTTTAATCCAATTGCTTTGCCAGATCTTTTATAGAACCCTGAAACAAAAGAGCTATAAATGACAAGAAAACATTTTATTACTGCAATGCACAAGAATCAAAAAACCAATCACTGAGTGTGATTTCTATGCTTAAATCTGTTTATTACCTTTCTGGGATTAAAAAATAAAGCAGAAATCTAACTCAAAGAAAACTTTATATAGAGAGAAGGTCACAGTCTTATACTTGGATCTTAAGAAGGCTATAATAATCTTCCTTCTTTCAATTAATTTAAATATACCTCATCCAACATTTTCTCCCAAAAGTTGAACAGCACAATCTACATATGTTTTGAAGTAATATAAGACCTTTTTGTACACTTCTTATGTCATGGCATTCTGGTTTGAACTTGAGGGCTATCCAGATGTGGGAGTGTATTTTCCCTCTGTGGACATTTGGCTGTGATGTAGGTAAATGTCCAGAGTCAGGTGTAATTTTCATGAGCTTGGCTTGCTATTGGCAGCCAGTGGGAGGGACCAGGACAGATACAATTCCTTCCACAGTATGGAGACACAACCTGTTTAGACCAGATCTGGTCTAAAAATGCCAATAGAGCCATTGTTGAGAAACTTTGATATGAAAAGAATAATTTCAGGGTCTGTTTATTTATGGATTGTTGAAGCTGAAAGATTAAACATCAGATTCATGTTAAGAATTTTATATACGTGAGTAATAGAGGCCATTAGACCAAGGTCTTTATACATTCCAGTAGAAGCTTTATTACTTTATTATGTCATACCCTTGAGCAAATATATCCAGTTAAAAGAACCTTCTCGAGTGACTCCTGATGAAATTTACAGGAATGAAGTTGCCTTCCACATGGCTTTGCAAATCCCTCTCTAATGTCTCTACAGCAGGTAAGTGGGAGAGGGGAAGGTCACATACATTTTAATGGGCATTGTGCTGGGTGTGTAAGCCACAGAAACATCATGGTCTGAGATTCTGGCTAGACGCCATGTGAACCTGCAAGTCCCCTGCTAGCTCAACAGGATAGTCACTGCTAAGACCTCCCTGCCTCCAGGAAGCTAAGACCTCTCTGAACTGCTCCTGGCCCCAGCTCATGGGCAAAGCCTAGGCTTGATTGCTGCAGACACATCTCCACTTTCTGTAAGGGCAGATTGTTACCAATGACCACCAATCAAAGACCCTCTTGAATTTCTTGATGATGTGGTTATTTCTTGCCCAACTGGAGTCTTTCCAATTCTTGCCTCTGGGTGGTGATCTGTAGAAAGTCCCTCTTGACAGGTTTGCTTTCTCCTGGGAATGCTCTGATTCAGGTAAAGGTTTCATCTCACACAAGTTTTCATCTCATACAAATTTTTTTCTCCTTACACAGGACAAATGGAAGGCAGCAGAGCATTCTGAGAATGGGTTCACATTCCAGACTCAGAGATGTTTCAAGCTACAACACTGACATTCTTGCCTACCATATTATTCGCCTGTACGCTACCCTTCCATCTATCAGCTTTTCTGCATACAGGTAAATAACGGAATAAGAAAGGTTAAATTCTCTACCTCCTTACCTGTGCCTCCTAAGCAGAGATGATGCCCTTGAGCACCATGACATATTGACTATAATATCATTGTAACTTGGTTGAGATTTTTTTTAAAGCAATTTCTTTATTCTTTAGAGATCTCAGGGAATTGTAAACTGAGTCAGTAGGCAGGATGAAAATACACCCACATTTCATGATATGGACTAAATCAAACACTTTGGGCAGCACTTTGATACCTTGTGTCCAGGCCTCATAGATAGTAGTAATGACCAGATATCGCAATTTCAAAGCTACAAGAATGTGTGTCTAGTAACCATCAGGAAATTCCAGACAATGTGCTCTGGTAGCTTAATAAACAATCAACACTAGATGGGCTTGAGCTGAAAAGATTTGGAGGGTAAGAGATTTAGCACCACCAGATTACCCAGTTGTCCCCTGAGATTTCCCCACCCTCACCCCTAGGATCTGTTAATATTATATGGCAGGAGAGACCATAAGAGTGAGATTATATTAAAGATTTTGTATAGAGAAATTATGGTCCGATTTCTACTGGGAGATCTTATGAAGGAAATTAAAGGTTACAGTACTATAAACAAGGGGCCGTGAGCCAAGGAGGGCATACAAACTCTAGAAGCTGGAAAACACAAGGAAATGGATTGTCTCCTGGAACCGCAGGAAAATTTAGCCTTGTGCACACTCAGTGGGTCTTATTTGGACTTCTAACTTCTCTAGCTGGAAGAGAGCAGATAGGTATTGCTTGCGAGTTATTGCAGTAATACATTGCTTCAGCCTGCAGTTTCACACAAGCCCCACTTGGGTCTCGACTGGCCCTGAAATGCATGCACATTCATCTTCCCACAAACACTGGCACACCCAAAGACAGTGCTCATGACTGGTGCCTCTTTGCTTGAAGATTTGGCTTGAGGTTTTCACACTAAGTTAGAAATTCAGTAGGACCCTGTGTTCTTGATTGAAAGAAATTTCAGTCATTTCTCTGAGTGGTTGTTTTCAAGCAGAGTTTCCTTTCCTCCTCACTCACAGGAAATGTTCCGGGGCCAAATAATTGTGCTGTTGAATTCAATGCTCAACTTAAGGTAAGTTTCCTTATCCATAAGCAAAGTATCTTAGAGCTCTCTCTTCTAGAGATGCTTTAAGGATTAAGTGAAAGAGGTTTGAAACCTCTGTAATTTGTTTTCTACGTAAATATTAACTACTCTAAATACCAAGGCATTAAGATAAACACTGTTTTTGGTGGGACAGGATCCCAAGAAAAATAACTGCCAAAATTATGGAGTCATGCAGGGTCAGAGACTTTTCTTCATAAGCCACTTGATTTATATTCCTGTTGCTCCTCATGGAGAAGCAGCCTGGACAGAGAATGATAAGCTTTGTCTCCAAAGGCAAGCTTCTGGCAATCAGATCCTATCTCTTCTATTTATTGCTATCTCAAAATGTGGTTGCAGAGATGTTGTGAATTGATGCACTCAGATTGCCTGACTTGTTGCTGGTAGTCAGTAAATATTATCATTATCCTTTCTATTGCTGCACTAAAGACATTTTTTATCAAGAGCAGAAAGAAAGGGAAAGGGCAGAGACACTTAGAAGAGATCCTTTTGAGACAACTTGAAATGCTGGATGGAAAGGCCTTTGCATACCTGAATGTGGCAGACATGCACGACACACATGCACAAGACTTATAGCTACTTAAGTAGACATGTCTTTGAAGTCAAGATTGAAATGGACGGTCAGCTGAGATGCTGACCTAAGTTTCAGCAATCTGCTTTCTTAGGACATACATTATTAAAAACAGCTTCGTTGATAAAAATCATTTTACTGTATTTATATGTAATAGTTTTACCTCTTTAAGGTTTTTGTTTTTTTACAATTCTGTTATGTTTTGGTAGTGGTACAAAAGAATTGCCATTTAATAAAGCTGTTTATGCATACAATGAATCGTGCTCAGTGTCACCCCTTTCCACATTTATACCCACCCTCCTCTCCACCCATTCCTCCCCTCACTCTTCTTCATTTTTTAGTCTGTACATCTAATTCTTCTTTTAGAAAGTTATTTTCAAGGTGGTGTACAGAGGGGTTACAGTTACATAAGTAAGGTAGTGAGTTTATTTCCTGTCCAATTTGTTACCCCCTCCCTCATTTTTCTCCCACTTTCCCTCCTCCTCAACCCTCAAGTTGTACAGATCATTCCCAACATACTGTCTTGTGAGTATCACTGTTGCATTGGTTCCTCTTTGTCCTTTGTCTCACCATTTTGTTTGACTGCCTTCTTCCCTTCTTCTCTCTTTATTCCCCTTTTTCTCACCCCACCCTATTCAAGTACACACTTCCTGGTGTTTATTTTGTTGAACTTTGACTTTGCCTTTCTAAGGAAATAGACAGTCTGAGTTGTCTCTTGACTCTACCGTATTTCAGTTAACACATTTGTCTACACTTGCTTACCACCCAATGCATTTACTTACAAGTTCTGCTGGCTAGGTTTAATTTTCTCTTATTTGAAGTTATTGCAATGTTGTGACATTACTAATTGACTGCTGATCTCCACTGTGTAATAATTTGTCTTGCTTCACACTTGGTACGATGCTTGGCTCCCATTTCATAGTGGGTGATCGCATTTGTCACAGTTAGGACTTCACATTAACTGTGGGATTATAGAGTTCCTGTAATCCTCTCAGGGCAGAGGATCTGTCCTGACAGGGACTTTGTGTATACTCAGTGCTGATGTCCAAACTCACCCAGACTGAGACATAACATAGCAGATGCTAAGAGCAGGAGCACTGCATATCTTCAATTGCACACACTCACACACATTCCTTTACAATCATGCTGGGCTCATAGCTCTACTATGATGGTATCCCTCCTTCTTCCTCTTGCTAACCAAGAAGAACTGACACATTCCATATTGCTTTGCATCTCAGAGCATCCTTTATTCTTTATGGTTTTAGATTCTGACAATGAGCGAAAGTTTCACAGAATGTTAACAGTTAAAAAGGGAGAAGTAGCCATGATCAAGGAAGTATGTCTTTTGTCCGTAGGCAGCTGAGCAATCACCAAAGACCTTTGACCTTTTCTGGATTCACAAGCTTTTTCTCTCAGGTTTACAACTCTACATTCTAGCCTTTGATACTGGGTGTATTTAAAATGGCATCTCATCTTGTTTTCTTGCTTTAATTCTTGAAGAGCACAATCAAGGCACCTCCATTTCAAAGTAAAGACACTGTTTAATATGATGGAAAGGATCTAAAACAGAGATTACTGCCTTGGCCAGTATTTACACAGCTATGTGTGGAGCTGTCTAAACTCGGTAGGCAGTTTAGTGTGATTAAGAATCTATTATCCATTTTATACTTCTCTATACAGATTATCTTGAATATTGCTTCAGTAATTATACTTTATAGCTTTACATCTTGGTATTATATTTTATAAGTTCATTAAAATGCAGTAATGGATAAATGGTTTTGAAATCTATGATTATTTTCTTAGCAAAGTGTGATATACCTTAGATATTTGTTTCTATGATGATATTGTGTATTTTAACCACTTCTCACATTCAAAGAAGGGCCAGACAGATAAACTGCCCCTAAAGAAATATAAAGACATGAGAAGTCAGACATTGCTCTCCCTCCTTCCCTCCCTCCTTCCCTTCCTCCCTCCCTCCCCTCCTCCCTCCCTCCCTGCCTCCCTCTCCCCCTCTCCCTCCCCCTCTCCCTCTCTCTCTTCCTCTCTTCCCTCTTTCTCTCTCCCTCTCTCCCCTCCAACTCTCTCCCCTCTGTATGTGTGTGGTGTATGTGTTTGGCATGTAATCATGGAGATGGACATGTTACAACCTTAAATGATATTGTCAGTGAAAAAGTTTCTGGCTGAGCTGTACTGTCTATCAAAATTAGCCAGAGCAGTGGACACAAGGCAAGGAAACCGATATTGTCCTCTATTCAATTAATACACAAGGTCCTTGTTTTAATAGCTAGAATTAGGGGGTTGTTAGTGTACTAAGAGTTAGAAAGAGGAGCATACACTGCCACCGAGGGATAGTGACTGCCTTCACCCCAAATCCTAAAACTCTAAGACTTGTAAGTTCATAAATAGCTATTTGGAAGCTATGGTGTGTAAAACCAAACTTCGTTGTGCACAACAAATTTATGTTTTTTCTGGTATCCTATGTATAAAGGTTAAATACCAGTATAAAAGGATAAGAATAATCTATCTGTAAAAGAAGTCACCTTTAAGTTTTCTTTTTCTTACTTTTTTCTTTTTCTTATTAGTTTTTTTTGCCTGAGGGAGAAGGATACACATAAAGCATTAAATACATCATCATTAATGACTTAATTAAAGAAAAATGAAAGATGTAGCTGAGTGCTTTCTTTAAGGCTATAATTAAGGGAGTGGTGGCATTTTAGCATTCACTTTCACTTGATTGATTGTCAAAAGCACAGCTTACATAGGAATGAACAAAACTCAGCTAGCATAGAATGAGAATAAGAGAAATTATGAACCACTGCTTCAAAATTAACTACAATGGGGTTGAGTCATACACAATTATTTTATATTAGAATTTCAATAGAGGAATGATGAAAATAGACAATCTATACTTGAAAGCAATAGTTTTAATGGTGTGTCAAAAGTTCGAAGTAAATCAAAGGCACCTTTGAACTTCTAGCATTTCTCTGAGAGGTGATTTCTTCACTTGCTAGCATTCTTCAGATGACTTTGAGACATATCCCTGTGTTGACATGAGTAAACTTTCCATCATCATCTAGCTTCCAGTGACAATTATTTTTGCAAGACGAAAGTGGCAAAGTTTTCTAGCAATTTCTGCATTCACTGAAACGGGTCAAATCATCAGAGTGAATTCTTTCATTGCTTTAAAGATAATTTTAGCAAACAGTGCTGTATACATAGAAGGAAAAGCTAACTTCAAGCCAATGCATTTACTAAAGGAATATCTCTGCCTTCAACAGGTCCAACAATCATGGCTGATATCTCCAGTGTGGATGGTGAACAACTAATGACAATCAGAAATTTCAATTACTACTGTCTTCATAAAAGTTGCAAATATTGAGCAAGAGAAACTGTAAATGTATGAGATGCAATTTATTCCCATGTGATGCCATTGCATGCACGTCACTGTGTGTGTGTGTGTGTGTGTGTGTGTGTGTGTGTGTGTGTGTGTGTGTGTGTGTGTGTGTGTTCTGTGTCTGTGTGTGTATGCCAGTCCTGGGGCTTGAACTCAGGGTCTGGACACTGTCCCCTGAGCATTTGTGCTCAGGCTAGTATGCAATCACTTGAGTCACAACTTGACTTCTAGCTATTTTGAGCTAAGAGTGTCATAGACTTTCCTCACACCTGATCTTCAGATCTCTGCTTCCTGAGCAGGTAGGATTTCAGGCAGGAACCACCAGCACCCAGTTTACCTCTTGCTTTTTGCATTTCCTATTTGATTCCGTTGGCCACACTGTTGCTATTGATGGAATTTGCAGTTTCGAAGGTATACATCTGAATAAATATGGCAAACATATATGGCCTACTTGTGAAGAATTTTTTTCATGGCCCAAAATAGGAGATAAGCTATATCTTTCAAACTTGCAATAAAAATATTGTTAAATCTGGGAAAATAACAGACACCAACAACCCAGATTTTAGTTTTTATTCTAGTTCATCTAAACTGACAGGTAGAGATAGGAGAATTGTCATCCAAAGTCAGTCTGTGCAAAAGCTAGTTATGATCTTTGCAAACACAACATAAAATTAAAATAATAAAACAAAAGGCCAAAGACTGGAGGTCAGGCTCAAGTGGTAGAGCATTTGCTTTCTAAGCACAAGGCCCTGGGTTGAAAGCCTCTTCCTGCTCAACACCAGGTCAAATGAAGCTTACCCAGGAGAAAATTGCCATCTTTCATTAAGTTGCCATTCATTAGGGTGCTAGTGCTGTGTATTCACAGGGCTATTTGTTACTTCTCTTACCAGTCCTTGGCTATTGATTTGAAATGTTTATACTAGTGTTCCAAAGTGTTAAAAATAATTCCTTTACTACTTATTTATTTTTGTGCTAGATGTAGCCATCACCCAGAGATGACTACTGGTTAAGAAGCAGAAGCCAAAAACTAACTTTGAGATAGAAGCCATGACTTTACACACAGGACAGAGAAGGAGGTCTATAGAAATGAAGGGAATAAAGTTTTGTATTTTCCTCTGAGCATGTGTGCTCTCAGTAAAAAGAAAGAAAGAAACAAAGAAGACAAGGAGAAATGAAGGAAAAGACACAGCCAAAAAAGCAAAATTAAAATGATGCAGAAGTCTCTTCACTGTCCTAAAGCAAACTGCAATTCCGTATCATACAAGCACATGTTTCTTATTAGATCTATAAAGGCAGATTCCATATCTCCATTTTAATATTATAGTTGACAGGTAAACAGTACCAAATAATATTACTTAAATGAAAGGGGAAAAGTGAAGAATACCGTAAAGAGAATGTCATAATAGACGCTCTGGCTGAGTTTTACAGGGCAACATGCCATCTCAAGGGGACACAGTGAGAAGGGATCTATGTGAGGTACTGGCTTTGAATGGAAGGGGCACCAAATTCTGAGCCAGGTGGCTCTGAGTCTTCACAGTCTTTTCGATTCTAAACTGGATAATGGGTAAAATGGCACACACTTCCCAGTTCTGTCCTCTCACATAAAGAGCATTGTCCAGTGCAAGCCACGATTGTTGTTGTTTTATGATGAGTCACAATCTCCAAAATCCTTGTGTGGTATGGAGAGAGACATCACATTATACTCCCTCACTACCGTTGCTAAGATTGAAAGAAGAAAAAGGACAAACATATGAAAATTGACTTTTCATGTATGAGATCTATGGAAAAACCTATGCTTCTATTTTAGTATTTCACACCTTTTTATAAATATAGTTTCATGGTTGAAGTAGATTAGGGTTTTAAAAAAGAAATTAATGTCAGTGCATACATTGGATTTCATTTTCAGTAATTAAGTCTCTGGTGGATTTGTTTTTGCCATGAATAGACTAACTTTAATTATAACCTTTCAGATCAATATTTTTCGTCGTGATAATTATAACAATGAGTACTTCTCTGATGTTTTGGGAAAGGCCTGGAAAGTCAACTCTGATCCGACATTTACCATCAGATGACACCCTCTGCTCTTAAAATGCAGCAAATTGGAGAAATCGCTATTGTATTCTGGAAAAATTCATGCATAATTAGTAGACTCTATTCTAATGCTTGTGTTAATGTTAGGCCAAAATTTTTTAAAAAGTGCTTTTAACTTGTATAATTTTGTTCACCTTGTTTCATCTGCCCAAGGTTACATGCTATATTAAATAATATTTCCTTTTAGTTTTCTTTCCAACACCCTGTAAACCAATTGTTCATCTAAAATTGTGGTAAGTGGAGTAACATGAAGTTGGGGGAGGAGGGGAAACCTTCTCAGTTGCTTCTCTAACAGAGCCCTAGATCATGTGGCTCACATCACAAGACAGCTCATTAAAACCTCAGCCTCAAGGCCTTGCCCACAGAGGCTGCTCACACACCCCACACAAGTGGGGTCCCAAATATGGACTGATAGATTTATACCATTCATAATACCAGCTGAATTAACTGTCATGCCTATGTGTTGATTTGTGGGGTGGTCGTCTGTCCTTTAAACTGGCTCCTGCTTGCTTTCCGATTAGATTCAGAGGTTGCACCTTTTAGACAAAAGCCCAATAAATAATCCCAGTATTGGTGGATGAAGGCTGACAGAGGGCACACAGCTCAGTGCCGGGGGAATGGCCAGGTTCTTGTCTGGCTCAGTGGGCCGCAGAAGTCACGAGATCTTAGTCGACATGAAAGCCATGACACAACACACAGACTCAAGAATTGAAGAGGAATTTCCCAGCGACTTAATTAAACTGTTGATAGCAAAGCTAAAATATAAAGATTTCCAGCACTTAAGAAAATATATGTCCCTTTCTTGCAATAATTCATAAATACATTCCATGACAATCATTCCACACATATGTTGGCATTAAAAATGAACATGGGTGGGGCTGGGAAGATGGCTCAGTGGCAGAGTGCTTGCCTTGCAATGCATGAGGCCCTGGGTTTGATTCCCCAGCACCACATAAGCAAAAAAAAAAAAAAAAAAAAAAAATGAACATGGGTAACTCCCAATAAAATGGAAATTGCCAGGCTTCATTATACCAACCTAGTATATCTTGTTTATGAGGGTAAATTTCGTGAGTTATGTTAGTGTTAGGTAGGAAGAAGAATGTATTTGAAAGATGTATAAAATATTATGATATTGCCTGTTCTCACATCGTAGTGTGATTCAGTTTAATAAACTCTTTGGGCAGTTATTTCTAATGCAAACTCATAAATATATTTGCCTGTAACTACGTAACTCTTCATTTCATTAAAAATTTATAAAGAATGACTTGCTCTAAAAGAGGAACTAGTATCTTATTACAGAAATTTGTATCAATCAAGAATTGTTCCACTAGAACATTAAGTTTTAAATTAATCTTTTAAATTAAGATCATATTTATATTGAATTCTTTTTATTAGTTTTCTTGACATCCTTATTTTTACAGACATATCATTAATATCTTTATCACCTTAATTACTGCGTGATTCTATTTTTATTACAGGAGATAAAGTTTGTCAGAGGTAAGAAATACAATGAGCGACATAAGCATACTGTTGTGAATCTACCTTGGAGAGTATCAGGAATTCTCAGTTTAGGACATGGCTCAGTGGTAGAGAGGTCTATTATGTTTGAGGCTCCAGTTTTATTCTCAGCATTATACCCCCACCTCTCAAAAAGAAAACAAAGTAGTGTTGACACATGAATTTTAAGCATAATTGCTTGAACAAATGTCATTTCCATGAGAATTAGAAGATGAAAAAATGACTTTTGGTTTTTGCTTGGAGTAAAGAAAAGCTGAAAAGTATCTCAGACTTGATACAGAGTGTTTTACTATACCACTGAGTTTTCTTTGGTAAGTTTTTTTTTTAAATTGTGAGAATACCGTACAGAAGAGTTACAATTACATGGGCAAGATAACTAGTACATTTCTTATCAAGCATTGTTGCCTCCTCTTTGTTTCCCCTTCCCATCCCTTCCCATACTCCTCCCACCTCCCCCCACCCGATCCTCCCCCCCCCCCAGCAAAGTTGTAAAGTTCATTTTTCCACATAATGACTTGTATAAGTTTTTGTCCCCAAGGACTGGTGACCAAACAGTGTCCTTTCAAAATCAAAATAAAAGGCTGGGTTTGATACTAGCTTTCAGTTCTTGTTTTTACAAAGAAAAAAAGAGCGATTTCAAGAAGAAATGATTTGCTTAAGATCACACTCAAAATTAACATAAGAGCTGCAAGTCAAACTTTGTACTCTTGTCTCTTTTGGCTTCTATACTTGTCTCCCATTAAGTTCTAATTTTATCTTTTCATTTTTAATGATGATTAATTACCAATTAACCTCTTCTGTTATCTTTTTAAATCATCCTAGGAGTAAATAGCTAAGGAACAATTGAAGGGAGGAAGCATTTGGTTTGACCTCTGGATGAAGAATTTGCCATGTGTGGTTGACGAGCTCTGGACTTGTACAAGGTAGAGCAAAGGCAGATGTGTGGTCAGGATTGAAGTTCTTCTACAGGAAGCAGGGAGACTGTCTGCATTTCATGCATTTCCTCCCTCACATTTTTTTTGGGGGGGTCCAGTCGTGGGGCCTGAACTCTGGGCCTGGGCGCTATCCCTCAGCTCTTCAGCTCAAGGCTAGCGCTCTACCACTTGAGCCATATCGCCACTTCCGGCTTTTTTCTTTGTGCTTATGTGGTGCTGAGGACTCGAACCCAGGGCCTCATGCATGCAAGGCAAGCGCTCTACCACTGAGCCACCTTCCCAGCCCAACCCTCCCTCACATACTTTATTTGAGGTCCTGGCTATCAGCCTTTGGGGTATGGCAGCCACATTCAGAATGGATTTTCCCACTTTAGCTAATGGTCTTTAGTAAGGGTCTGTCTCAAAGACACACCTAGAAATGAGTTTCACTAATTTCCTTGGCATTTATTTCTCTCTCCAGTTAAACTGACAGTCATGATTAACCACTGCAACAATTTTTTCTGGACATACTTTCTCTTCTAATTATATACACTTGTTCCATAGAATGATTTATGTTGAGTCATTAGAATACCAACATAAAACCTGTACTGAAAATTAAATATAATTTTTTCAAAGTATGCAAGTAAACGGATGATCTTTCCTGTCTGGGTGAACCATGCTATAAATATCCTCTGAACATTTTAGAAAACCACATGTATTCTTCATTAAAATTAGTGTTGGGAAAAAAACCCACTCATGACATATCTATACCAGCTATTTATGGAGCCTCACTGCCGGTCTCTAAAACTCCTTCAACACGCCAGTGTTTACACAGAGAGACACCATCAGATTTGTTTCCATTGCAAACTCTGCAGGTTTAGGAAAAGTAAGAGAAATGAATGGAGTGAGTAGGGGAGTCCTGAGAATGCACAGCACAATGTGAAGCCAACCACAAGAGGTGGAGACTGAATTAGAGGATTTGCTTGGAACAGATGCCAGGGACAGAACAGAGGAGACCCAGTCAGGTGAAATCCTCATGCAAATGTTCTCGTCTGTTAAGACACCATATTTGTTGCAAGGATTGATGGGACTTGAAGAAATGGTGCTATGCACACTGTACACTCAATTTTCTTCAATATTTGGACCACAGCACTGTGGCAGAGACTTTTTAGGGGGCTTTGCACACAGAATCCTATGTGCACGAGTTGGGGCTGAGCACATGAAGGGGAACGGACATCACGTATGCTACAGCATTCTGCACAAGGTAGCTTGCTCTGTGTCGCGTTCAGTAAAGGAGCTGACCCTGGGAAAAGATTCATTTTCCAAGATCTGAGGTAGGCCTCTGACCTACAGCCTACAAGTAAAAGTCTTCTTCCAGGATGGTGAACTTCAGATGAAAACCCAGAACTGGCTGAATACCATACATGCAGAGTTGTGGGAGACTCTGTAGTGCTCTGGATCCTTCGTTCTTGGCCTACTAAGTCCCTGAAGGGAAGATGGAATAAGTTAAGCTCCCTCACTGTAACTTCTGGAGAATTTTGAGTCCCTATGTCTCCAGGGTTGTGAATCAGCTGAATTGTCCCGTTCTTGTAACCTTGAGTGGTGTTTGCATGCATTGCTTAAGATGACCTTAAGCTGTACCATATGTGAGCATATTGGAGCAGGTGGCACTTTGTAAACAGGCTCCACTACTTGATAGGGTGCTGTTGGTGTTGGCGTTGCTGAGGGGCTGTGTTACATTGAGCACAACGGGTCCCCTTCCCTACCAGGCCTTGCATTTTCTTTGACTTGAGTCTCATTTTGGTTTACTGGGATTCGAGAACCTGTACGACAATCACAAAGCCTGCGACTTCATAACATCTTGCTGTTCAAACCTCCAGAACTGGAGAAATGTGTGCAGGAATACACGTGTCTTAACATGCATGCATCACAGATTCTGCTAAGGATATAAAGATTTATTTAAAACAAAGCTGTTTAGGCCTACAGGGCTAATTTAATATTTCACTCACAACTCTATGATATTTTACTGAGAAATAAAAAGAATACATGCTATGGGTAAAATTTGTAAACATCCTACTAGGAACTGAGGTCTAAAAGTACATTTATTTGTCTTTCCTTGGATTAATTCCTTTCTAAGCAAGGTACAAGATATGAAGGGTTAAATAGCTTTGTTGATATTGGGCATCTCAAATCTAAATGTTTAAGTATTTATTTAGAAAGTGTGCCTAGACTTAAAGGTTTCAAAAGAAAAAAATCACAGCTCAACTATATTACTTATATTTGGGTTTCTAATGACAGCTACTATATATTTACATTGCAATGCACACATAAGGGCACACTTATTTGAAGGAAATTTTTGGTGACTTACAGTGGACCTAACACTTACAAAATCTTGAAGTTGGGATCAGCTTTATTTCTGTACATCAGACATTCTCTTGGCCTCAAGCTTTCCTTCTGGTCTTTAATAATTTAAGAAACCTTTCTCTGTTGCTTTTCGGTCTTTGATAGTCAGTTCTTCTACTCTGATGAATACCGTGTTTGTTCTATCGCCCACATGCTGCAGAGGATGGGAAGACCAGGGCACAGGACCTCTGTCATGTCCGCCTCCTGTTAGATAGGAGATAAGCAAACGATCTGATATGCGTCATGTCGAAGCATCACAGGTTAATTTAAGTCAAACAGTCCACACTTCAACAGTCTATCCAGGCGATCTTTAGAACCTCTTGGCCAGGACAAATCTGCACACTGCATATGCCTCTGTCAACCACCGTTGCCTATGTACATTTCCGCAAACAGTCCCTTGGAGTCCTCAGCTTCTACACAATTGCGTGCCCTTGTGCCCGCGATGAGCCAAAAGCACTAGACTTGGGGAACCTTCTAGAAATTGGGACTCATGTTCACAGCTGAGCTGTGTGCTCTCCCCAAATCAGTGCTTTGTCACGCTTGTCACATGTCTTGTGCTGTTTCAAGCAGAGAGGGGTTCAATTAGCAACAGGAGAGAAAAAAAAATCATAAACAATACCTATGCAAAGTGTGCTTCGTTGCATTAAACCTCCAATTAAAATCAAGATTAATTTATTCAAATTGCATGTGATTGTAACGAATGTATTCATTTATTTAAAATACATACACACAGTGTTGCTACTTGGATGCAGACAATATGCATCCCCTTATTAGCGCTCAGCGCCTGATTGCTGGTGAGAGGCTGGTGTGATTTCCCGGATCCTCCCTTTGCCCTGGCCAGCTCAGTGCGTGGATGCCAAAATGTGCCATCCTGTGCGACGCTGGCTCTTTGTGTCTGCGCTAAGCAGTGATTAAGTCAATAATAATAATATTTTGGCTCCTAATCTAGCATTTGCCACATTCTATCCCTCATTAGAGTCAACTAAAAATTTTTATACTGAAAGCGAGAGAATAATCAGTAGGCAATATACTAAGAAAGGCAAAGGAACAAGAGCAATCTGTTGATTGTATTTCGTGTCCTTTGCTCCATCTATGGTGAAATAACCTTTTTTTATCCGCAGTTTATCTGTATAGGTAGTTATTGAATACTTTCACGTATACTAATTTCTGTAGTGATCACAAGCAACCCCAGGTTATCTCTGTTCATCTTCTGAGTGGGATCAGAAACTGTTCCTCCGTCTATCAGACAGCTACCACAGCCCCGCTCCGCGCACGCCCCTCTACCTCCGTGCTCCTCCTGTCTTAGCCCTCTGGGTTTATCTGTCTGTGCACAGAAAACTCATACCTCATCCCCCTAACTTGGGGTTTAGTTGTACTTTTGCTTAGATAACATCACTGAGAAAACCACCAGTCTTTACTGATGACTCATGCTACTACTTCTCTCCTCTGTACTTGAAATGAACTCGCTCACCATTCATTAAGACAGATCATATATTTATATTCTTCGTTATAGAAGTTTAGGTCTATGTGCATAAATCAGGACTAGTAGATCAGCAGCAGTAGAATGAATGGCACCTGTATGGGAACAAGTGGGCCAGGTGTACCTCCAGAGACACCAGAAGGTTTTCCCTCACATCAGGCCTGTTTTACAATGCCATGTGGTTAGCCATGCATGGGAGTGGCGCACAGTGAGTATTTTGGTCCTTGGAGATCCAGACTTAGAGAAACATGGGACTCAGGTGACATTGTCTCCAAGTTCTTGCACAGGCTTTAGTTTACTTCTGGATAAAATGTATCTTACAGTGAAGACAAATTGATGGGTTTTATATATGTATCACAAAGTATTTTTCCAATGGTAAAAATATATATTTGTACATATATTTAATCTAAAGGCAAAGGTATTTCTTGCAGACTCAATTCATAAAATACCATCTACAAACCAAATGAGATGTTTATTAGGTTATAAAGTGAAGTGCCTAAGAGAGAAACTAAAAACATCGATGTAATTTCCTATTGAATTAAATATAAAATGGTCTTATCCACAACTATCAAAAGGATGTATGGAGAGATTTGTGTAGTGGTCCCTTCTGGTCTATAATCTATACAGCAAGAAGTTAAGTATGGACGTATAATACTCACACATTTTTGTCAGGGACAGGATAAAATGGTTGGTCATAAAACATGCATAATAAAGAGCTTTTTCTCTACCACCAGAAAATTTATGTTTAAGACTAAATTAGTTTCTTATAAATTATGCACAAGCTCTTATGAAGTTAGCAAAAATGAAGCATAAACCACTACTCTGTTTGCTTCTAGTGTAAATTCTATAGCAGTTTGGAAGTGATTATATTTATTTAAAAGAAATTAAAGAAAAGATAACAGGATTTCATCATTTATTTTTGTGAAGCCATACTTTTCACTAAAAGTTTATGCTAACATGGTAAAGAAAACAGTGTGAAAATTCAATTTGAACTCTAACAATACGCCTAACTATTGTCACAAGTTTGAGGCTGCATGGAATTACTGCTACCACTGACTGATTTTCTGATCTTCATGAACTGGTAATGATAATGGTCAGAGCGGAGATGGAGAATATCATTTGAGACTCAAAATGAGAGAAAACAAACGGTGGGCCCCATGGATTTAGCTTTTGTGTGTTCTCCACCTGAAAAATCTTCAAGCAAATATGTGCTCATTCCTGAATATTTCTCCCAGAAAAGTAAACTGGAACAAAATGTCTGAATTGCAATTGGGACTAAAAATAGTTACAGCCCATTGTCAAATAATTGTGCAGGCTCAAAGCACAGGCATACACATACGCACAGAAAACGGCCATTTAGTACAATGGTAACATTCCAGACCCTCCTATCTTCAATCACTCACCAAGCTCACCAGCACAGCACACACAAATCCATTTTCTTCACCACCTCTTGCATCTTGGGGATTTTAGAAATAAGGGACGTGGAAGTCAGCAAAAATAATCAAAACACAATCTTATCATAAGACCTACTTCCAGCTACGTTCCCAGCTTCTCCTGAGAGAGAGAAGACAGGCCAGGGCCTAAAGCCCTGTATTTGGTGTCTCAGCTGTCTTGGAGAGCTGATAGGACCGGACATTCTCCAGATATCTGGTAACCTTTGAGAAGTAAAACACACATTTCCCTGGGCTGAAGGTGTAAGTCTTCCCACAGGACTCCTGGCCAGGAAGATCGATGAGCAGCTTCCTTTACACAGAACCAGTCATCAGCGCTAGCGATGGCTCTTGGTTTATCTAATCCTCAGACACAAAACAAAAATTCCAGGAAAATGAAAAAAAATACAGTAATATGTTCCCAACAAATGAGCAAAGAAACCAATAAACAATAAAAACAACTCTACAAGAATGGATCTCATGAAATGGAGATTTTGTTTTCCTAACAGGGAATTGGAAATAAAATTTATTAAATAAAATTTATTAGTGTGTCATACACAATACATCACAAACATATCTCAAGCATATCAGGAAAAATTGCTCTAGAGTGAAAATAACAACATAGAGATTTTAAAAATGTTAAAAGGTAATAAGCAGATATGATAGGGCAACATGCAATAGTTGTACTTTAAAAAAGCATGACTGGATTTCCAGAGCTGACTAGTTGAAGCAGAATATAATCATTGAAAAATTCAAAAGACTGGAAATTATTTACTCAGAGGAGAAAACAATCTGTGTATGAGAAACAGTAAAAGATGCTCAAGAGTGTTAGCAGAGAGCACCGATGACACTGCTGTGTGCATTGCCATTGTTCCAGAGGAGGAGAGGGTAAAGGCTGATACAGCTAACACCAACAACCGCGTGTGATTGAGACCTTGAGTTCAAACCTCAGCACCAGGAAAACAGAAAACCAAAAGAAATAAACACCAAACCCGAAAAAGGACAATGTGTGTACACACATATGCATAATATAATGCCAACAAAAAGTGAAAGAATGCCATCATATGTAATGATACAGATGCATCAGGAAGACATTGGGCTAGGTCATCGCCAATCAGAGGACAGACACTGCTTCCTCCCAGGACGGAGGGAAGAGGAGCATGGGGATGACCCCTCTACTACAGAAAACTTTCGGTATGTAAAATGATTAATCTCAAGAGATATAGCATGTAACATCTTTCTTATAGATAACATGATTTTAGTTGACTTACTTCTTAAATTAATTGTTTAAGTAATAGCTTCAAGTAATTTTTAATTTTCAAAAAATTGGATGTATAGATTGTATTTTAAAATCATGGTAAAAAAAAAAACAGGGATTGAAAAATGATCCTTTTAAAATAGAAAGAAAAATAGGCATAAACTTCCTGATTTCCAATGAATGGTTAAGATATTAGGATTTCTTTTCTGCAACTTTGGTATGTTTTCTATAAGTGAAATGATTATTTTTAGTAATGCTGACTTTTAACACATTAGAAAATACTCAGGAGTGCACCAGGCAAGTCATGAATGCAGGGCCCTCTGATGACTGTCCCGTCTTCACCATCTCACCCACCCCTTTCAATCCACGCCTTCCCTTGCTTACATTACTTTTAGGTTGTGTATTTAATTTTTTGCCTTTTATCAAAGTACTTTATGTATACAATGCATCTTGATCTATGCCATCCATCTTTTTATTTTGGGGGGGAAAATAGCATAGACTAAATCAGGCACAGAGAGACGTGGGACGTGTTTTCTCTCATCTGCGAAAGTTAGATCTAAATTATAAATATCCATTGAAACATATGCAGGATCATATGCATATATCCACAGGCAAATTAGCTAAAGTATGAGATATACTCCCTTTTTTAACAAAATGAATGGCAGGAAGCTGGACCATATGTTGTCCGATGGTGGTGAGGATTGGGGAGGGGTGAGGTAAAGGGAGAGAGGAAGTGTGGGCTAAGGCAGTCAGCACATTCAACGTGCATGTGTGAACGTAGGAACAGGTCACGTGGCATGGGTGGGGCTGGGACCAATTTTAGGGAGAATGACTGGGGAGACATTGATATGGAGCTCATAAGTTCCTTTCTCAAATTTACAATGAAGAAAAATTTCAGAGCCATAAGCTATAATGGGCTTAGTGCTTCTAGTTTTGATTTGCTCTTTTCTTTTTTGTTCCTTATCGCCTACATCCTAAGTAAGATTTCATTCACAAGAAGGAAGAAAAAAAGTCCTACTTCTGAAAGGAAGGCCATTTTCTCTATCAGATAAAAGAATGTGGCCAATCCCTCTTTGTTTCTGAAAGGCATTCTGTATATTCTTGATGAACTCAGGGACAATTTAGAGACAGAAGTGGCTAATGGTCTTGGCTCAGTCGTGACAGTGTGATGTCTACCATAGGGTTAGAGATCTAGACGCGAACGTTGATCCAGCCATAACTCCTATCAAGTGACAGGTGACACCTGCTCACTCCCTTTCCCTGGCCACAGCCAATATTCAAGGGAGCACTGCTGTCGCTAGGGGAGGACTGCTGTCCTAGGAGCCTCTGTGAGAAATGTTGGTTCAATCGAGATCATCTCCCACCCCTTCACCACATAGAACCATTCATTAGTTTGGAAGCTGCATTTCATTTCACTTTTTCAACGTTTTCAGAATAAAAGTATCACCGCTGGGATCACAGATCACAGGACTGCGGCCTGATGTGGCAAAGTAACCCTGAGACTTGAACGAAATGAGTCTTTAGAGCTTACCCATGGGAGGCTTTTGAGGAACTGTCCTTTGCCAGAGCATAAAGGGAGCCTGGCAGCTTGAGGAGGTGCCTGAGGTTGGGTGAGATGAGGAGGAAGAGGGTGGCGTTGATCACATGGCCTCGCACGCAAAAGCTGACTCGGAAACCCCTTGAAACCTACGTAAAAATAATGAAAAGAAAAATAATTCAGAAACTTATTTATTGAGAGCTTCTCCACTATCATTTCCTATAACTGCTCAATAGCATTAAACTCTGCCTATTATATGAATACTTAAAGCATATAAGCACAAAGAATGATTTGGATTTCAGCACTGGATTTTTGACTGCAATGCAATTTACCTTCAAAGCAAAGTATGATTTTTGTATGCAAAAAGAATATTCTAGATGTACACTTAATTTTCAACTCGATCTTTAAGTTGAAATCTGCTGTACAGTGGGGTTTTTCTCAAATATTTACATTTTGGACTTAAAACCAGTAAGCAACACGGATGCCAAGTATAAATTCTCCTGTCATCCAAGAGCAAGTTTCATCTCTCTGATGATAATTTCAGTAAACATGATTATTTTTTTCTGTTAGAAAACAGGCTTGTTACTGAGAAGGTTTGTGAACAGAGAGAGGCTCAGACATTCAGAGGAGAACACTGCTTGACTAACTCCATTTGCTGTGTAAGGTTCAGGATCAGAAATCTCATACTACAACTGCAATCTCTGCTCTGCCCTGACCTTTCCTAGAATACATTTAGATCAGAGAGATATGTCTACCATGGTGAGACTGATTATTTAAAGTAACAACTTCACAAAAGGATTTCCTTTGTATAACTTATACATACTAAGAAAAATCTTAATAAAAATAAAGTAAAATGAAGGCACTGGTTGAGTGAGTTAATAGCTCAATTTTAATGCAATACGTGAGAGATGAAAACATATTGTGTGATCCTCTGGTAAGTCTTCAAACAGTGATATCATGTCATATCTGTATGACTCTTTCCAAATAATTTTATTGAATACAATTTGGTGTGACGGCAATGGTGTAACAGGAATGATCTAGAAGCACAAACATAAATATTAGTCATCACATTTCATTTGTTTGATTTAATAGACAGCCAAATGAGTGAATGCACACAGCTGTGCTTGCTGATTTAAGTATTATTAATATTCACATATACTAAGGTGATTACTACTTTCCTGCAGATGGCCTTATTTTTTAACATCACTTTATATAAATTCACAAAGCTTCACTTGTCTTACTAAGTGTGAGAAGATTAAAGATCATGATTCTTACATTGGTTGAGTGACTATACTTGGTCATTTTTATATTGTTTATTCTAAAGAATAGAGTTATTCATGGAAACAAACCATTTTCAACCCAGGAACTGTGTTAAAGAAATGACCAAATTAGCCTCACATCACTAAAATTTTAAAATTGTTGGCCAAGCCTCAGTAGTGACAAGCCATTTGTATACCTCAATAGATTGTGTCCATTATTTAAAATGACTTTTTGTGTAAGTGCTGAGAAACATCACATTTTATCATTCCTCTTTTCCTTTAATTTATTCACATGAGTGTGTATTTTGTTATAAAAATTTAGATAATTCTTCATAAGTAAGTTTAATCACTACCCCATTGGTACAAGAAAGTCATACTTGACTCTCGTAGCTCAGATCACTGGGTCCAGCTGCCATTGTTATTGAAAGTTTAGGAGCGTTCACAACTATACTCAAGCATGACTTACACCAACCAAATGTAGCAGGAACATTCTAAAGTCAAAAGGAATTTTAGGGCAAAATTTGATTTCCATTTCAAAATGGAAAGAAACCACTTTATATTTATTGTTTCATGTCGTCTTAATTTTAGATATTGTGGGGTAAATGGTTTTCAAAAACCTTCCAACGCTTATCCCCAAGTCTTCAAAAGACAGGGTATGAAAGAAATGACCATTAATCTGGGCTTTTTGTTACAGGAATTTAGGGCAATCCAGTGACTCTCCTTTGAAATGTTGTATTTAGTGTCATCCACCTGACTGAGACTTCTTTAAAGCAATTTTTAAACGTATGGGTTTAGTATCCATGAGGTCTAGACATTCAAGCTGTCATCTCAGTGAGTGAATGGAAACTCTATTCATTGCATCGCTATTTACATAAGCATATTCACATGTGCACATTAGTGTTGCTAGGCAACTCAGAGCGAGGCCCATTCACCAGTCAGGAGAGATGCATAAAGGCCTGTCGTCAGATCACTGTACTTATTACAGCAGATTCTTCCCTATGGCTCATCTCACTGCACCTGAATTAGACTTTTACACCCAAGCCTGTTTAAATTGGCCCTGGCTGCCAAGTGTCTGCAAACATCTTAAATTAAAATTAAACACACCATAGTCAACCTGGGCAAATCCTTTCAACTCTAATTGATTTGCTGGTGTCCATCCTTACATCTAAGACACAGAGTGTATCTCTCCTATCTATGTCTATTCATTGCCTCTTGTTTAATCACCTCCAAATTAAAGATTTTTTCATGAGTTTTTTAAAATATTTCCATAATGATCGAACTCGTGTGCACTTGGCAAATCAGACAACGCAAAGATGAGCCAGACCTGGCGTTTGCACACAGGAACTTTCTGTCTAATGAACACGATCAATCAAGCAAGTTAGTGAAAATATTTTAGCATTCAGATTATAACTATATTTAAAATATATGACCTAGACTATATGATATGTAATTTCAGATCAAGAAGCGGGTAATTAGGGATTTCCATGGTTTGGGAGACAAGCACTCCAGTTGGAAGGAATATTAACACAGTTTGTTATGAAGTCAGCAATGAAGGAGGTGATTGTTACTGAATTCAGTTTAAGTGAAAATACAAATTCAGTGCAGTATCACTAAGTGCATTTAAAAATTACAAAATAAAAGGGGACAGGTACTCCTTCACAATGGTGATGCAGATCTCTCTGAGATAATCTGTGGGATTTCAGAGAATTTGACACTTTGTCTCCGGGGTCAAGAGTGGTAGTCTTTTAGCTGATCTTAATAGAATTTAAACAAAATTGGATTAAATATAGAATTTATAAAGTAGGATTAAAGTAGAATTAAAAATAGAAAATAGGACTTTAGTGATAGTCTTCTTAAAGAATGATTTTGTTGTCAAGGTGATGTACAGAGGAGTTACAGTTACATGCATAAGCTAATGAGCAATTTCTTGTTACCCACTTAGTGCCAAGTGAAATAATGGTTTTGCTGCTAAATAAATAATCTACTATCCATGCAAATTGAGAATTTCCTAAAAGGTGTTCTAAGAATTTCATTATACACTTAAAAGAATGGCTTCCTTTTTAAAATTTCTGATAGTAATTAGCAAATATAATCTATAGAACCAGGTTTGCTTTTTAATGTTCATTTAGGAAATGATGTGTGTACCCTGTGATATGAATTTTTAGCCCCAAAGTCTACCTTATACTTTCACAAGTGATACTTGATCTGCACATGCTTGGATAAATAAACTTAATTTTGTCTTTCCTTGAACTTTTTGGGCCATTGGAATCCAAGTGTCACTGGGATATCAGGCTATCGGACTAGGGAAGAGGACGCCTATGGCTCATTCTGAATGGAGAATCTCAGGACACATCTTTGAAAGTGCAGCATGTACTCACACAGTAGACTGATTCAATAAGCCCCTAGCAGGACAGGAATGAATGTAATTCATGAAAATTCCAACAAAATGCCTGCATCTCCTCCTTCATGCTTTAATATTAAACCCAGGAGAAGTCCCTGAGAAGCCACACACTCTGTGAGGCTTTTTAGAGGAAGCCTGCGAAATGCAGGCTGGCTTCGGAAACCCAGTTGAAAAGGCGTCAAACTAAAGGTTTCTTAAATCTGAATATGAGGGAGGTGCCTTGTGCCAAGATGGCACGCTGATAAACTCTTCTGCAAAAAACTTTACATCACAATTTGCCCATCATCTAAACCACGGGTTTATAATCAAAACACAAGTACAATGTTTCTGGAATGAACTAGAGTTTAGTTATAAACCAACAATGAAGGAACCATGGATAAAGACTATAAGGAATGCATGAAGGGAAAAAAAAAGACAACAGAACCAAAAGTTTTATTGCCAAATGAAAGAATGGTTTTGTTGCTAAACAGATTACAAACTATTCATGCAAAAATCTGGGACTGAGCATGTTGTGAGTAAAATATTAATGCAGAATCAAGCATGTTGCTCGCTCTCCTTACTACTCCATATTTCATTGCTTGCTTTCTTCTCTCAGACACACTTCATCTAAGATGGCCTCTTTCCCTTTCCCTCAGTCCTTCTTCTGTTACAGAACCCTTTGCTACTTTATTGCAAGTCCACCCAGATGTAATGGCTTTTGATTATAGCAGAAACCAGATGAGAGATTTAATTCTCTGAGGGGCAGAGTTATATTACCAAAAGCATTCATTAGTTATATTTAATGAGTACCATAAAGTTCTGTTGCTTGTTTTTGAATCATCTCTGGCTGAAGCAGAAATAGTGAGATTTAAAAAAAAGGCATCTATAGTTTAGTTGTCTTGGCAGGTAATCTGATAGCTACAGTCAGGTTGGTATGGGCTGGAGCTAAGCCTTCTCTAATGGATCATTATCAGGCAAATGTTTTCTTATATAAAGAAAGTGAAATGGTGAAAGCAGAGATATTCCACAAGTATTGATATTATGAGGCTCACAAACCACTTTCAAATTTTCACTGAAAGGTAAATTCTGCAGGCCTGAACACTGTCGAGCTTATTGAGCTATGTCTCTTACTCTTTCTGTAAGAAGAAGTGAGGAGAAATTGGTAGGCCTGATTTTCCTTTTATTTCTATTGTATCAGCAAAACCTATCTTCTTGGTTGACCTAGTATAAGTCAGAGAAACCTTGTTCTTACCAGGATGATTTTTATCCATTGATGAAAGACAAATCACAGAACTCAAGGTCAAGACTTAGATAAAGTTTCCTATTTTTTTCTTCCCTTTCTTCTTCCCTACCATCAGTCTCTTACTTTGAAACAAATTTCCTCCCAAAAGTTTCTACACTCAATTTTAAGAAAATACCAATTGTATTAAAGTAGCTTGGTTTATATTTTCTACTTTCCTTTCCCCCCTCATCTTGTGTTCTACCTTTTGTGTCTTCCTTGTACTTCATAGATACATGACTACACTGCTTTCAAATGCAAAAATCAAGCAAAAACAGTTCACTGTAGTGTGAAAGAATTTTCTTTCTAATTGACCACACCTATTATGAATTTAATAAATATTTCTTTATTCTTGTAATGCAGAAAGCATGTCATACAATGTCTGTGCTTCCAAATCAATTGCTTTCAACAGTGCTTAGGATTTTGTACTTGGTAATGTGTTATTAATATCCCTTTTTCAAAGTTGAGAGTTGCATAAGTGGGTGCATTTCTGTTGCAGGTAAATATTCCTCTTAGTATTCATGCATTTTTTTTGGAGAGTGTAGAACAACGCAATCTCACTTACTAATTTTTGCTGTAGTCTACCTTTTATCCTGAGAGACTTATAAGGCTTGATCTGATCATCACAATCTTTACCTATCAATAGATATAGCTTAAATATCTTAAGAAATATTGTAAAATGTAGACTAGAACTGAACAAACATCATGGCTGTAATTCCTCACTGAGTAAACTGAAGCCTAGAAAGTTTGGAGCACGTTTAGTGTTGCATAGGCTTTTGATGGATCAAGCAGGTGTCAAGGGCTGGTCCATTATCCCTGGAGAACAATATTTTCTCTGTCCTGATGTGCTGTTCTCCTTGCTTGGCTTTGCAGATGGAAATACTACTGAAGACCAGACACCGATAGCATGTTTTCACACTGTGTCTGTGCATAGGGGCGGGGGTGGAAGCAAAATACTGCTATTTTCTTACATAAACAAATTCTCTTGCAAAGTGATGCTGACAGCGCAAGTTTCACAAGGAAAAATAATGCTCTTACAGGGAATTACCTTTGGAAATGTCACTGTGGCTATTAGCCCTCTCTCTTTAAACACGGATACATCTTTAAAATTGAATGCACATCTAAAATTGAGTACATACATTTATTTCTCAAATATTTCCTCTTGATTTCCCCAGTTGCTTTACTCAGACTTAAAGTTCTGAGAGAAAGAGTTTTGCTCTCTACTGACTCCTTTTTCCCCATGGTATTTTACACTGGGTTCAATGTCCATGTGGAGATGCTCTGGAATGCCAAGGGCTTGTTTTGTGCTCTGAAGGGAGGGGTGCTAGCCTGCTATCCACGGGACCATGTGGAGGCTGCTTTTAGAGGAGGAACCTAAGGGAGAGGGTTTGGGTCACTGGTCTCTGCAGTCGGTGGGTGGGCATCTCCCAGGAGTAAAAGCAGAGCTCTTCTTCCTTGTGTCCCCATGTTGTGCTGGTGTCTTGGCTCTAACATGCACTTCTGCAGGAATCTCACCTGTCAGGTAAGAGACCCAGAAATCCTCAGAGAGGCTGAGCCATCCCAGGACATCAGCCTCTAACACTGTAAACTGAATGAACTCTGTCTTCTATAAAGTATCCAGCCTTAGGTATTATGTTATAGAAAAACAAAATGGGTTTAAAAAAACTCACTAGAAATACTTTAAAAAGTATTTCTACAGAGACTTCCATAGTTCAAGGCTTCTGTTTCTAAAGTATTTATCTACTGAAAAGAATTCCCATCCCACAACAATGTGTGCACAATTTCAGACTGGTTTTCATGACTGGACTGAAAATGATGTCAGCTCTACAGTTTAATCTATGTCCTAGCTTCAGGGAAATAACAAGTATTTTCTGTACAAGTAGGAATAAATAGTATAAAGTCAATTTTTATTCCACATATTCTGCATAAGATGAATCAAAGCAATATAAGGGGAAATAAAATAGGACTCAAAGGGAACATAAATAAATGAAAATAAAAGAAAAAAACGTGAATAAGCGAGTCTATTCAATGGATTTTTTTTTGCAGAGTTGAAAACACATCTATCGATCACAGTATCATTTGATGGTGTATACATAAAAACTGGAATATTTAAAGGAAGAATTACAGAAACACTTAACTAGCATACTGGAATGGTCCATTTTCTATCTCTCTAACAAAGTACCTGAATGGGAAGACCTGATGAACAAGGAGGTTGATGAGCTCACCCGATTTCGATGTAGAATCCATGATCGTGTGGCTGGCCTGCTGACTTCCACTGGCTGCTGCACTAGGCAGCCATCACCGAAGGTACGCCGAGCATATCCTCACATTTGATCACTCTTTGTGAGGACATGAAATCAATGAGTGGAAAAGGATACAGAAACAACAGGCAGAAAGATTCCTAGAAGACTTGGTTGCATTGACCAGAACCTAGTCACACAATTACAAGTAGAAAGCATAGTCTTCAGCGCATTGATTTAGGTTTATGTAAATGGGTACATCAGGCAAAGCGCTGGTTCAGCTTATAAACAAGAAGTGATAGCTTTGTGTCTAATATCAGAATTCTCTTCTTGTTCATTATATTCAGAATTTTTCTTATTTTTCCTAGTGAATAATATTTCCCTCTTTAGACATGAAGAGTATTTTGGATGCATGTGTTATGTCTCTTTCAATACTATTCCTGGAAGTACAATTATGAAATAGCTGAAGTTTATTACTTTTTTGTGTTGCTGAATAATTTAGTACAAGAATTCTCCTATCGAGTATAATACAAATTCAGTAAACATAACTTTTTTGAGAAAATCGATGAAGGCAATCAGAGCTATAAAATGGAAAATTAAAATGTAAAAAAAACTAGATGGTATTCAAATTTAAGGTATTATATGTTATCACATAGTCCCCTGACTGTGTTATGAATGTACAATGCATAATCAGCAGCATAGTAGGTTTTCATTTTCTCTTGAAGCGTAAGATTGAAGGCCAAGTAATGCATTTGAATATATTCATATATATATATGTATATATTAAAGTTGGTAAATTTGAGGCAGTTGTATTATTATTTTCTCTGGGAAATACACACATATTCATATTTTACATATAGAATAGTATAGTGAATTGAATAGTACATTACTTGGAGTTGTCATATTATATTTCACAAAATATATGTGAACACTTTGCTAAACTAGTTTCCTCTTGATTTTGGCATAGCCATTAGAAAAGTGCTCAATGTCAAAAGCAACATTTACAATTGTAATGATGGTAATGGGAGAAGATGGGAGACATAGAAATCAGACCCATTGTCAGCTTTCACATTTTCTTCTCCCATGTTCATTTTTTTCCCTGTGTCTGGGATTTGAGATAAGTATAAATTAAGAAATCTGAAATGACACTAAGCTTGACGATTAACTGCTGGGATATAAAGCAATCAGCATGCAAAAATCAACTGAGCTGAATAAAATGTATTTTCAACCTTCAAGGGTATTGTTTTGAGATCATAACTCTCACAAAAACCGAAAATGTGCACTGTGCAAAGGATTTGTACTGTATAATTAATGAAAACCTTGGGTACCAATTGGAAAAATAAAATGACAGAACTCTTAGGAGTGAATTGAACGCGAAACAAAGAGCCTCTCCAACCAACCCACCAGAGAAAGCCGAAGACAAAAGGAAAGCAGGGATTATAACTCTGCCATTGACACATCCCTTCCCCCCACCCCTTGGTTTTTTCACGAATTTTGCTACATTAGTTTTAGGCGAAATTTTATTTACTTTTCAGCCTTTAACAGAGATTCTAGAAAAGCCTGGAGTCTTTGTCTCCTCTCCCTCTGTCTTCCCTTGGCCACAGAGCTGGGCAGGCAGCTACTGATCACTAGGGATGATACCATGAGTCACCATTGCTGACTTCGTGGAGGAGAGCAGGGCACACAGCACAGCGTAGGAGGGCGGGCCTTACCCCTGCCCTTTGCATGGCAACTCAGAGCAGCCCAGAGGAATCTCAGTTTTGGGGATCCCTGCCAGCTGTATCTGTGCACTGCGGGGAACCGGGGTGGGGGGGCATTTCCAGAAACTCTTACACGTCTCCTAGGACCTGACAGAAGGTAAAATGCCTGTGGTGTGGGGCGGGAGACATATTAATGAAAGATCTATTCTGAAGTCTTGCCCCCCGGGGGCTGGAGGGCTTTCTGCACCTGCACAGGCAGTGAGGACGGAGGTGTGATTCGATGTCTGCCTGTGAACTGTATGAACTTTGATTGTTTTCCACAGATTAGGTGAGAAGTGATCAAAGGTGATCTCTGGTTATGTGGACACTGAATTGTTCGTGCTTCACTCATTTTGTTCTCTTTAAAAGTGAAATGATTACACAAGGTAACAAATACCACCAAAAGAAAACAAAGAGCCACATGTTTATGCTCACACGTACTTCAACACTATTTTCTTGGTAATGCATTCTAGATTTCTCTAGAATTGGGCTACTTAGGAAAGACCGAGGTTTAAGTTAGGTTACCTGTGTATTTCCAGTATGGAGTTTCTCAGAAGAGACTTTTGGACACAGGTAAACTGTGAGCTTGTGGACTGCAGAAACACTGCCCTCTGAACTGGGAAGAGATTTCCTTTTTGTATTAAGGATTTTTCCATTGGAGAGGAGCAGCTACCATGCATTCTTTTCATTTAAAGAGGAAAGCTGGTCCAAGATAATACTCAGTGCTTGAGGGGTTATATTGCCAAGTTTACAAAATAGATTTCAGGTCTATTGTCTGCAGTGTTACAATGATGTTCACAAGATAGTTCTCCATATGTTTAATTATCCTAGTCTGAGCCTTCCAGTGAAATAATACTCTGAAGCAATGAGCATGTCTACGGTGTTGTAAAGACTTGAATTTAGACTCGTTTATTTTTCTCTTAGTATTAGCCTCTTCTTTGAGAGAACAAATATTTTATCCAGTGTACTCATTACTTAAATTTTCTTTTTCTTTGAAAGCCTAATGATTTGGAAATGGGAATTGCATACAAAACACATATGTTAAAAGCTTATAATGATCAAGTGTATAATTAATAGCCCTGTTGTATTCTGGAGAAAAAAGATTTGATTTCTATTTTATTTGAATATTCTGTTCTTGTTTATGTTCCAGATTCTTCTTGTCAGACAGCCACAATTAAAATAATTGATTCTGTGAAAAGATCCAGCAGTGAAATGCTTACCAGCCCATATCAAAAAGGTCAGACACCAATTACTGTAATTTTGCATAAAACGAAATAAAAAAGCTGCCCCTTTCACTCCAAGTGAGACATGTTAGGCTAATCAGAATTCTCACGAGGCTTTTTCAATCAATACATGCTTCATTGAATGATTGTGACACCAAAATTGAAAGAACATTCTATTCAACCCTACAATTATGCCACACAGAACTCAAGTCCTTTCAGAAGGACTTTCTTTTTGTAAGAAAAAATTGATTTTAGTTGTCCATAATCCTCATATTTTCTTTGACACTATATTTTGAACATTTCCGAAGTTCAGTACCTTTTGTGAATATTTGCACTCACTGGATTGACGTTTTCCTGCAACTAGGATACATTTTCTATTCAGAGGATCTGCACTTTATCAGAAAAACCTGAAAATATTAGGAGAATGAAACTGTGAGGTTCTGTAAACTCAGCAGACAGAAAGCATCTTTGCAGTAAAAATATCCTTTTGAGTCTGCATCTGTGAAATTCATCTTTTCCTATCAAATACATTTCTCAATTTTGTCTTAGAATGGACATCCATATTCTTTCTAGTTAGAAAGGAAATACATGAAGGACGAATGACATCTTGTGTGCTGTTTGCTTACGTTGCTCTAATGATGACTCATGCTGAACTTTTTCTCCCATGGCTGTCTGACATTTCTATGTCTTATTTTGAGAACTTCTGCTCATGTCCTTCGTTCCTATTTTTAGTCAGGTTATTTCTTTACTTACTTTTGAGTTGCTACTTATACATTTTGGATATTGATCCTTATCAATAGTTGGTAAATTTTATGCATTTTATTCCATTTTGTAGGTTCTTCTCTGTGGTGACTCTTGGCTTTGATATGAAAATGAGGCAATTATTAGTCTAATGATGTAGTCCTTAGTCTGTTTTTGTTTTTGCTTGTGGAGTCACCACTAATGCTCTCAGATAGATCATTGTCTTAGACTCTTCCTGTGCATTTTTCCAGTGTTTTATTTCATGCCATCTGCAGAAATAGACTCAAAATATATTAAAGATTTAAACATGAGACCTGAAACTTTAAACCTAACAGAAGAAGTCATGAAGTGATTCACAGCTCTTAATGGAAGAAATGGCATTTCAGACCTGGAAAAGCTTAATTTTTCTAGAATTGTAGATTCCTGTGGGATAATTTCAAACAGGCTGAGACATAGAAATGAAGGTATTCACTGGGTTGTTTTGTTCTTGAGGCTATGTAGGGTAGCCATGATGCTTCCTGGTCTTCCTCCGAGTTCTTTCTGAGATTTTTGGCATTCTTTTAGTCATAGCTTCATTTGTTCCTTTGCCTCGCTAGTTACACAGATGATTCAGTAAAACACATCTAAACATGGCTTTATCTATAAAGGCTGTTGTACATTCCCAGGCCCCAAATGAACATAAATTGCAGGGGACATTATTTAATCCAGTATAAATCAAAATTACTAATGTAAAAACCCTCATCTTCCTTGGTGACCTAGCCAGTCAAGTGAAAAAGAAGAATGAAGTAAAGAACCCAATGTATATCCTATAAAATTAAGAAGAAGGAGCGAAGGACTTGGCTGTGGAATGATGGGTGAGCATGTTGAAAGGGGTGCTGTTGTTCAAGATATACTGTGTTCATAAACTGCTTTGTTAAATGTCAGCTCCTTTGTACAACTACTAAAAGACAAAAAGAAAAAAAATTAATTTGTCTTACACCATATACAGTGTAATTTTATTCAGCCTAAATCTTGTGAAGGGTTACGCTTGTCTCTTTATTCAACTGAATTAAACGTTGACAAGACTGACCACAATGTAGCCTTATAGACATTGTTTTCTAAGTCTTGGATCCTCTTGGACCTTACTATTGATGTGAATCCTCATGTCCAGAGTCTGTGTTCTGGTCAGTAATCCAGAGGACCATGATGAAGAATACAATTAGAGAGCTTCTGTTTTAGGAAGAAGTAGTTTGCCCTGTACCCTTGGTCATTTCTTGTAAAAGCAAGAAAAGACCTTGGTGTCTTATCTGGCTTAATTAACTCTTCCAGGATCAGATAATGGAACTATGTGGTTGGGAATTTGTTTTAAGTTTACTCTCAAATGTCAAATTTTAGGTTCTTAATTTGGCAACTCTGTGTATATTCTTCAAGGCTGAGTTAGGCTGTGGTCTTACTCTAAACCTGTAAGGAACTATCATTTTCAACACATATTGCCATTTCAGTTTCAACCTTATACAACGGATATGTGGATGAATGTGTTTCCTCTCTTTTATGGGTACACATTCTTTCAGGACTAGGGAAATACATTGTTATGCTGTTTGCGTTTATAGTTCCTACATAGAGTAAAGTTGATTTGCATGCAGTGGCCACTCTGAAAGTGTGGGATAGGGGAGAGAATTACACATACTTTCTTGGAAAAAAATAAATGATTTTGCAGAGGCAATTTTTGCGCCTTCCATAGTGAATCATATTGACATTTTACTGTATTTATCTGTGCATTTCAAAGCCAATGCTTTTCACTGCCACAAAATAGAATTATATACTAAATTCATTTCCATAGTGAGGAAGAAAGAATCTGAATAGCATGAATCAAAATGTCCTCTTAAATACCAAGCGTGCTGATGGAAATAATTGAAGTTTCTAGGAGCACCATGGAGGAGGTAATGAGTGCTCGCCTCAGCGGTTGCAGACTGACTTATTAAGTACACAGAAACTGTTTGTAGCTTTGAATAGGAAGAGATACTAGATGCCTTGATCATTGTTTAACTCCAATGTAGATTCTTTTTTTTTTTTTTGAAAGAAAATAAGCTTCCCTTAATGAGGACTTCTTTAAATCACTTCTAGCTCTTGCCTTTCTACTTCATGATTAAAATATCAAGAGAATGTGCTTTTTAAAAATACTCATTATGCTCTCTTCTCAAGAATATCACACGACATAGAACATGTGTGATATTCTTGCTATGCATCATGAAAAAGACACAGAACCATGATAAATTATTAATCTTTTTTTCTAATTAAACATAAAAGTATACACATACCTTGAAAATTCCACTATATTTTGTTGCTCTAAATTTGTACATTACTAATGGAAATTTATCTAATAACTAGACATTGCTTTATATGGATCCATAGAATATCTTGAGAAATTATTTAAACTATAATATCCAAGAGAATAAAATTTAGAACTTTGCTACCACTGATGAATTCATATGACATTGATAACCAGACAATAATACTGGCACTCAAAAATATCTGAAAAATTGAACGAGCTAATTTGAATTAACGTACATCTCAATAATGAGTAAATTTGGGCTGAGAAGGTGGCTCAGTGGTAGAGCGCTTGCCTTGCATGCATGAGGCCCTGGGTTTGATTCTTCAGCACCACATAAGCAAAAAGAAAAAAAGCAGGAAGTGGCGCTGTGGCTCAAGTGGTAGAGCGCTAGCCTTGAGCTGAAGAGCTGAGGGACAGTGCTCAGGCCCAGAGTTCAGGCCCCACGACTGGACGCCCCCCCCCGCCCCCCACAAAAAATAAAATGAGTACATTTTTTCAGGAAACAAAGTGGTCAGGGAATATTGTGGAGTAGGAAAAATAGAAGCAATTCACAAAAAAATTAGATTCTGAATACCAGTGTTGTGAAGAGAAAGCAATCCAGCAATTAGTATCCTTAATGGATCAAGTGGTTGAAATTTATAATACTATTTTAAAATGTGGTATCTTTGGGGTTAATAATGTGAAGACTATCATATTGTGATTTGGAATTTAAAAATCATAGCAATAATAATTGATATCATTGAATTGTGATAGAAACAACAGTCACACCAAAACCCATTTACTATTGTCTCTCTGCAAAGTAATTGCTATGCCTAAAAGCAATTCACACATAATGTGATAATTCACATATGTGGTAATTCACACATAATGTACATATAGGCAACATTTTCTCACTGTAAGGAGTCACCTAATGCAGGCTATTAACTTGATAGGTGACATAATATTGTTTATCTGTAGCTGAAGTATAGTAGAGAAATTAAAATAACTTTGTAGCATAGTAAGAGGTAAGACAAAACTGATTTAAGAGTACAGAGCCCAAGCCGGGCACTGGTGACTCATGCCTGTAATCCTAGCTACTCAGAAGGCTGAGATCTGAGGATTGCAGTTCAAAGCTAGCCCAGGCAGGAAAGTTCATGAGACTCTTATCTCTAATAAACCACTCAGAAAACAGGAAGTGGCACTGTGGCTCAAGTGGTAGGGTGCTAGCCTTGAACTGAGGGACATCAAACAGGCCCAGAGTTCAAGCCCCATGACGGAGAAAAAAAAAAGTATACAGCCTAAATTATTTGTATACCTGACACTAAATCTCCCTCTTGCTTAGTCCAGCCAAGAAGATAACAATTCTTGTCCCTTTCTTCTCTCCAGCCTTTGGGTTTAGCATCAAAGATGCTCAGCAATTCCAGGTGGTTGGTAGTACAATTTGAGAAATAACGGTTTCCTTGTCCATTCTCTTCCTATTTAGAAATGATATTATCCCTTGTTGTCCTCTTTTCATCAATATATTTGATTTTTTCCAAATTTTCACTCATACGATAGTGTCCAGACTCTATCTTTCTCATTCTACCTTATCAACTTGGTTTTTCACTTGGTTCATTCATCACAGACATGCGCCAACAGCTATAAAATATTGAGATGACTCAATATAACAAAAAAGTACAAAGGCTATACCTGAACTGACAAAGAAATGCAGTATATGGTTTGGAGAGAAATTGAGTTTGATGAAGAAAAATTGCCATAAACCATTGCAGTCTGGTAGAAGACAGACACTACTTTAAAAGTGCTTGTTATCTTTTTTTTTTTTTTTTTTGAGATAAGTAACTGACTTTCTTTGGAGTACAATTTGTAACAGTAAGAGTAAACTTAACACTTGGTATTGTTAAATACTCTATGTTTTAATGTAACATTGTATTTTTTTTTTTTACCATTTTCTTTAAAAATGTATATCATTTCGACTTTAACACAGCTGAAAAATATTATGGTGGTTTAAATGGAGAATTATACCAGTCTTTTCTATGCTATTTTCACTAGAAAACAGAAAATCACTTTGGGAAACCTAGTTTAAAATGGAACATTAATTTTCAATTTCACTGAACAGTTGGAGGAGTATTGGTATGAGTTTTGCTTTGAAGGTCTTGAAAAATTCAGCAGTGAATACATCTGGTCCTGGGCTTTTCTTGAACGGGAAGTCTCTTATTGCTGTTTCTATTTCAATGATTGATATGGATCTGATAAATTTGGTTTAACTTATCTTGGTTTACTTTGGGCACATCAATATTTGCTAGAAATTCTTCCATCCAGATTCTCAAACTTATTAGCATAAAGGTTTGAGAAGTATTCCCTTATAAT
Organism: Dipodomys merriami; assembly: GCF_024711535.1. Classification (NCBI taxonomy): domain Eukaryota; kingdom Metazoa; phylum Chordata; class Mammalia; order Rodentia; family Heteromyidae; genus Dipodomys; species Dipodomys merriami. The sequence continues at coordinate 5,502,502 of NW_027203381.1, forward strand.
GTTCTGAATCTTTTTTGTATTATTTTTTGTTGTAAAAATACTGTACAGTGGGGTTACAGTTACATGAGCAAGGTAATAAGTACATTTCCTATCAACCTCCCCAAATTAGAGAAGTGTATATACAAGATACAGGGCACCAGAATCACATACAGTGAAAACAGGGGTTATACCATGGGGGAGGAACATTCAAAGAAACAAAAAGATCACATAGTACATTGTTAATGTTAGAAACAATGCAAGAAAGAAAAAAAAACCACTTGTGTCTCTGTCTTGTGGATCATCTTACAACATCATCTTATATGGGCATATGTGCATAGCTTTTGACCTTTTCTACTTGTCCTAGACATATACTAGCTATTGCAAATGAGGGAAACCATGGGACCTATATTTCCCTGTACCTAGCTTACTTCACTTAATATAATTTTTTCCAAGTCTTTCAATTTCCTAACAAATAGGGAGACATCATTCTTTCTGATGGAGGCATAGAATTCCATTGTGTGTGTGTATGTATATATATATATATATATATATATATATATATATATATATATATATATATATATATATATATATATATACACATACATATATATCACATTTTCTTGATCTATTCATCTACTGAGGGACATCTGGGTTGGTTCCATATCTTAGCTATGTTAAATAATGTTACGATAAACATAGTTGTGCTGGTAGCCTTGTTTGTGATCGTTTGGGTAAATGTTTTGAATCTTGATTTTTTCCTCTGGTGATGTTTCCATTCTTGTCTTGAGTTTGTTTATTTGGATGTGTTCTCTTCTCTTTCTGGTAACATTTGCTAAGAGTATGTCAATTTTGTCAATATTTCCAAAGAACCAACTCTGTTTTGTTGATTCTTTCTATGGCTTTTTGGACTCTAATTCATTTAATTCTGATTTAATTTTAATTATTTGTTTCCATCTACTGGTTTGGGTTTTGGCTTGTTGCTCTTTCTCAAGGAGCTGCAGGTTCATCATTAATTTTTGGTTTGAGATATGTCCAATTCGTTGATGTAGGAACTCAGAGCTATGAATTTTCCTCTGAGTACTGCCTTTGCTGTTTCCCAGAGGAGCTGGGGAGGAGTATAGGAGAGTGGGGAGGGAAGGGATAGTGGGACAACAAAGGAAAAGGGTGAAAATGATTGACAAGTAATGTACTCATTGCTTTACCCATGTAACGGTAACCCCTCTGTGCAGCATCTTTACAATAAAATTTAAAAATAAAAGGTAAATATTACCTTATCAAAAAATGGAACATAAGTGCATCTTCAGATGACTAGTTTGAAAACTAGTCATTGGTTTAAAATTGAAATTTAGAAAAGTCTAATGCAAGAATATTCTTTCTCGAAACCAGGAACTCATTGTTACAATCCTAAAAGTTCAGGAGGCTGAGATCTGTGAATCACAGTTTGAAGATAGTCCAGGCAGATAAATTAGCCATGAAAACTCCCGAATTTGAGTTGTTGCTCAAATGTTAGAGAACCATTCATGAGCAAGAGATCGAGACCCTCTAAATTTAAGCCCTAATTGTGTCACACACCAAAAGAATTCTATCCATATATTCAGGTTTTCTGTGGTATTTTTGTAAGAAGTTTAGGCAAGAAGAGAATGAGAAATGAAATATTGAAATTTGTACACTTGGTGTGATGACTGTTCACCTTTCAGTAGGCAGTGAACCCAACCTCCACATTTATTATGTATCAGCAAAGGTTTGCCAAGTACCTAAGTGGCTAAACTCCACCCACAGCTGTCAATCTTTATGACAGTTTACATTGTTTATGTGTTAGCAGGTGAGGCTGATAGAGGTAATTACCCAGGATTTGAAGAGTAGAATGGAATTCCTGAGTAAATTTTTTTTTTTGCACATGAACAATATAATTGAAAGGAACGGATCTATTTTGAAGACTCATGAGTACAGCAGCATTAGAGCAAGAATAACAAATTTCATACATTTAAAGTGTATATTAATTGTGGAAATGAGTGGAAACAGGTTTTCACAGGATTCAATAGCGTGTGTAATTATAACAATACTTTAGGTATCAAATTATTTTATTTCTAACTACAGAGAGTACTCTTATCAAAATAAGTTCAACATAGGGGACAAACAGAACAAAAAATGCAAAATGCACCCTTCCCCTCCTCCATACAAGACACAAATATTTAACAGGAGATGGGAGAAACTCTTTATTTTCTTCATCTCTATACTCTTCTATCATCTCCATCTCTATTTTTCTCTTTTTTCTTCTTCATAGTTCCATCCCCCCTCAATCTACCTTCAGTTTCTCGAGCAGGACAGCCTAGTACAACTTTCCCAGGATAAATCAGTAACCCCAACAAAAGGGAAATCTCCTGTGTACTATCCAGTTGCCCATGATATATCTCCTTTGTAATATCTGTTCTCTAGATTACATAACTATCTATGTGTTGAACATTTTGATGATAAGTTCTGTAATGGCAGCCTGCTTAGGTCAGTACTATTTCCTTGTGTTAAACATGATGGATGATGTATTAGTATATAGTCAGTGCATAGTAGGTATAAATACATCTGACAGACTGAAAGTTGACAATGATTATACACCTGTTTGTGTCCACGAATATCTACAGTGCATTTTCACAGAGGGAAGTGTTTTTGTTACAGAGAAAATTAATAGAACAGGCTGTTATTTCAACCATAAAAGGTCCTCTATTAGTGTTGGAGAATGATTCATTTAACAGAGAATTCTCTGCTAAGTTGACTACAAAAGGTATTCTACAGCTAAAATAATATGTTTTATCCAAAGTAAGACATGGTGTTATGAACATGTTCTAGCATTAGGTACATTTGGGCTTGAATTCCATCATTTTTAGTTAACTAAATTAAGCAAATTATTTGAATTTTATAAGCCTTAGTTTTGTCTTGTTGAGGTTAGTGTCATTAACTTTGTAAAACTTAGAATGTCACGGCAATTACTTCAACAATTTCTGATACATAATAAATGTTAATTATTTTGTGTGTACCAATTCATGTCATGAACAACAATATCTTAAATGAGTCAAAAACAAAGGAATATTTTCTTTTATTCTTTAATTAAGTAAAATGTATTTATCCAAGTCTTTCAATATGCAAGCAGTAAATGTCCAATTTCTCCTAATTGTCTTTTTTCATTCAAATGTGGATGTATATATATGTATATATTTGTACATACATAAACACCGCATCCAATATACATAGATATGTACACTGAATATCCACTAATATAGAATCCATCTCAACTTAAAATGTTCTGAAGTTGTTCTTTTCAACTTAGTTTTACCAGTCATATTTTAGTTATCTTTAAAGAATCATGGGAAAACATTGTGAACTTACATTGCCCAAAATGAGTAAAGTAAATCATTTTACTGTGCAAAGCTACTGTATGACTCCCTTGAATCAATATATTAATATTTAATAATGTGAGATTAAGAAAGAATTAAGCAAGTACTTTGTAATGTAAAATGAAAATTTGGTCTTAGAAGTAGCTTCTTCACATCATTCACTAATCTTGGTTAGAATATAAATGGTCAGTAACATCTTGGGCTAAGATTGTGTACTAAATGTATGTATCTAATTTTTTCCCTTCCAGAATCTTTCTCTCTCTGTACACACACACACACACACACACACACACACACACACACACACACACACACATACACACACACACACACAAAGGATACTTATCAACTCATTTATTTATTTATTCTTTATTTTTATTTATTTCTTTTTGAAATATATTTATTTCCTTCAGGCACTTGTACAAAGGAGTTGCCATTCAACAGAGCAGTTACTTAATGCAGTGTTTCTTACCATTGTAATTGAAAAGATGTATTTACTATGATAGGGAAGTATGAAAACAAGGAATAGAAATAAAGTTTTGGGAATAGGATAAATGAGGAATAAATGGAAATTCACTCAGATGAATCTTAGGCACATAAGGAGGAAAAGAGAGAAACTGAGCCCCAAATATACTTACTTGGTACAAAACTTAACAATGAGTCACCGAGAGTGATGACAACCACCGCATTTGTAAAATGTGACGGATTCGGACACGCAAGTGAGAACCAAGTCACTTGAAAACAGTCCCACCACCCCATCGGCCCTCACCCTGGTGGGCTTCTGCAGGGTTGCCTCCATCTACCTCTTGCTCTAGAATTGTGAAGCTGTGCTCTCTAACGACAATAGGTGGGTCTCTGAGAGATGCCAGATACATTGGAGCGGTGAGTAGCAGAACTAATGGTCTGATTAAGTAGCCAGAGTCCAGCCATCCTGAGACACATCTGTCATTATCCCACTGTGCAATTCATGTCATGCCATATTGACAGCAATACCCTTCAGAAGATACTAGCATTGGAGAATTCTCTAGAAATGACCTAAGCTCAGTGTGAGATTTTACTGGGACCTCCAAATAGGAGGAATCATTTGTGTACAAGAGTCAGGAAAAGGAAACAATGCCACCGGTCCTTTGGATGTAATTAAATAGGGAAATCCAGAGCCACTATACCACCAACTGCTAAAATGCTAACAAGACTTGTCATAAGAGATGGAAGGCTTTAGTGATCTTTGGAAACAGTTGAAAACAATGTTTAGGTACATCAGCCCAGTCTCTTTTCCTCTTTTACAAAGACACCAATGCCATGGTTCCACTCTGTGGCTTCATCTAACTCGTTATATACTTCCACATTTAATTAATATAAGAAATTGGAGATTAAGTTTCTAAACCACAAACTCCGAGCACTATATTCAAATTGTAACAAAATGAAACAGTAAGAATATCTCAGATATGTAAGTCCAAACTGGTATAATTTTTGAGAGTTTGTGAAACTTTCTTCAATCCCTTTTTTTCTATCTAAGGGTTACTTAAGAAGATTTATGTTTTAGTTGGGTTTGGAATTGGCTTTACATGAGTGGTAATAAAAATAATGTGCAATTGTGCAAGGAGGATTAAAACTAGGTAAGTCAGTTATCAAGATTTAGAAACATGAACGGGACGCATTGATATAATGAAGAATTCAAAGTTAGACTAGAGGACAAAGTACAGAAATATTGATGATAAAGGCACAGACATCTGTTTTCTGAAGAGACTCCAGAATCTGGTAAATAAAAACAAGATTTGATAAATGGAATCATATTAAAATAAAAACATTCTGCACATCAAGTTGAAACCATGGTCTACTCGGTGGAGGAAAATCACTATGAGCTATTCATCGGACAAATGATTAATATCCAATGGGTGTAAAGAGCATTGAACATTATATGTTGAATGAGTCAATTATAGTAAAAACAGGGAGTCGAATAACAATTTTCAAATGAAGTACAATTGGCCAATAAATGGCCAACATGGTCCTCCATAAAGGGAATTCAGATGAAGACCATAGAGAGATTCCATCTACCAGTCAGAACTGCTCTCATCAAGTAAACCCCCAACAACAAATGCTGTGTGGGAAATAATGCTCAGACACTGTCAGTGGAAATATTAATTACTGCCACCATGATGGCAAACAGTATGGAGGCTTCTCAAAAACTAAAAGAAATGAACTACCTTATTATTCTACTCCACCAATTCTCAGAACACACTTGAAGGAATTAAGTCAGTGTACAATTAAGATACCCACACACCCATTTTTGTGGGGAGTTATAGAAGTAGATGGTATGCTAATCAACTGATGAGTGGATAAAGAAAATATAGTATACACACGCACATACATACACTCATGGAGTATTACGCAGCCATATGAGAATCGTTATATCTTTGCAGGAAGATGGAAGGTTCTAGAGATCATCATGCTAAGCAAAATAAACCAGAGTCAGAAACACAAATATTTCATTTTTCTCTCATATGAGGAATCTAGAAACATAAACACAAAGAAACATATAAAAGACTACCTGAGGAAAGATACCAACAGAGAAAATGATGGCAATAAGGGAGAATGAAGTAAGTGAAGAAGATCAAGCTGTGTTGTATATATGTGTAGAAATATCATAATGAATCCCTTTAATACAGAAACTTAAAAAGAAACAAAATGCTGTGCTGAAGTGTTATAAAATAATTAAGGAGCTAAGATTAAAAAAAAAAAGAGTAAGCCTGGACCTGTGATATAACAAGCAAGCCAATGGATTTTCAGGACGGAGAAAGAACATTCTAGAAGAAGCAGTGTAAAAGACAGATTTGACATTCCACTTGAGGCCAAGGGGTGAGAGGAGGGAGGGGCATACATCAGGACCCCTGGGAAAAGGACCCCTGGGAAAAGTGTTTTGTAGAGACTTTGCTGTGGGAAGAATTTAGGAGCCGTCTTATGCATTGCTTTATGCACTGGACAATGATTTCTGTCTTAATGTTTTGTGTGCAATTTGTTTGAGTCTCACCCTGTGTCTCAGGCTGTCTGGAACGTCTGGCCTTGAATTTCCTATACTTTTCTTATTGACTTCCATGCTGGTATGTTCCCATGCCTGACTGAGCCATCTCTTTACTCATATTCATATTCAGAGAAATAATGCCCAGATAATTTCAAGTAAAATAAAATATTAAAATTTCAAAATATGAGCTATACATACAGAAGAAGGAAATTTAAGGGTACTTGAATATTTCTAAATTTTATAGGAATATATATATATCCTGCACCTCTCACTTTATCTCTTCAACGTGCCTAATGTATCGCAGTGGATCCCAAACATTTTTAATGCACATTTTCTTGTGGAGTGGCAATGTGCCCACTCTATCCCATCAGTAACTCAGTCATTAGAAAGTTTCATATGGTGAAGGAAGTTCATAGTTTCCCATTCCTTAATGCAATCTAAAACAAGTCTCCTGCGACACATTCTGACTTGATCATTCCGAGTTCAAAAAGTTCCTTTCGCGCTATTCCTCATTATGTTTAAAATTTGTTGTGAAGTGACTCAGAATGTAAAAGCCTGGAGCTATGTTTAAATGAGAGCAACACTTACACCGAATACCAGGCTCCTTCAGCCCATCCTTGTCAGCTCGAAGCCAGAGCTGCACTCACCAGCGACTTGTAGTTTTTAATAATCAATACACAGCGGCAGCTAATACTGCCTTCGCCAGTGCTCTGTGGACAATAGAAAATAGATTGTCCAAGTGCTATCTTACCTGATGCCATCTTAAAACATACTCATTGGAACAATCCTTGGCAGTTCTCAACTCTTGGGAAAGAATTTCTTTTCTGGGAAATTTGTAAACATTAATCCATACTGGAATGCTAGTTGTATAAAATAGCATCATAGAACACAAAATAAGAGCCAAGCATCAAATATTTCTCTAATGCACTTATATCTTGCAACAAGTATTTCTAACTACCCTTGACTGTCTGTTGAATTGAGAGGCTTGTGTGGCTGTGCTCTTATTTTTATTGTCATAGGTTATTTATTTATTTTATTATTCAAATGTTAGGTATTCTGCTTGGAAAAAGAAATAAAACCAGTAAGGATAGTTGAGACATGTTTATTTTAAACGACATTTGATTTAAAATAAAATCCTAATTTCTGTTCCAAGTATGTATATGCTTGAAAATAAATATTCAATGGCAAATATATATGTTAACCATTATTCTAAAATGAAAATGGGAAACTAACATGTATCTTTTTATGTAGTAAAGCTGTTCAGATAATATAGAAAATCAAAGTAACATGTTAAAGAGAAAATATAGAAAATAGAATTGGTAGGCAGAGTTACAATTTAAGAAAATTTGCAAAAAGCATTGGCTTTTTAACAAGTATCATATAAAAATGACCCCCCAAAACTACAGAGAAATACATGGCATTATGGGAGAAATGGAGTAAAATCATGTTAAAAATGGTGTAAGTAATGATTATAGGAGTCAATGATTTATTTTTAAAAATAGATCAGTGTGTAGAAACATGTAAAATGATTATATTGTACAACATGTAGAATAGAATAAAGAAATAAACATGATGAGGAGGTTAAATTTAGGTTAGACACACTTTGTGAAACTCTCCCAAAAGAATGAAAAGAAACTTCAGCATTTGTTAAGGACAGTTACTTTGTATAGAGAAACAACAGACAAAGATCATGAATACTGAGTCATATTGCTCATTCTTTTTCCAATAAAAATGGATTGAGCACCATGAGCCAAAAATGTCTGAACTTCTAGGGAAAAAAATCTGTCTTTGAAGGTATTCAGGCAGAACACATACAGTCCCTAAAGCTGTGAGCAAAAATGAGAATGGCCCTAGAATTCTCATAACTCTTGATGCCAGAAGAAAGTGAAAACCCTCCAGTTTCAAAGGCAGAGGTGAGGTTCGGAGTCTTACCCCGGCTAGAGCCAGGCCCAGGTTAAAAGGCCCAGTGTGCTGGGCTGCTCATATCCACACAGTGGTGCACTCAATAGTGGGAGAGGGAGCGGTTGAGCTGCAATAAAATTAATAATTGCTATCTGTAAGAATGAGTTCAAATATGAAATGAAATTTCTGAGAATGAATAAAAAGTGAGATGTTTGTATAGAATTTATAACCCTGAAGCTTCAGTAAGTTCCCAATCCATATTGCCAAACGAATTATTCCTTGATGAACTGAATTAATCAAATATCTAAAAGTTACCCATAGAAATATTTATATAGCAAATGTTAATATGAAATAGTAGGTAATAATAATATGCATATATAAATAATATGCAATATTACTTGTTTATGTAGTTATCACTTATTACTTAATTTCAATTTGATTATTCTTTGATATCATTTAATTATTTAGTATTAATAATATATAATTAGGCTGGCACCAGTGGTTCATACCTATAATCCTAGATACTCTTGAGGCTGAGATATGAGGATCACAGTTTGAAGCAGCCCAGGGATGACAAATCCATGAGTCACTTATTGCCAATTCACAGACCAAACTTCAGAAGTGGAGGTGTGGGTCAAGTGACTGAGGTATAAACTTTGATAGAAAAATAAAAAGCAAGTTTTCAAGATCCAGTATTGTCACACACACACATACACACATACACACACATGTACACATACACACTCTAATGGTTGATAATTGCTCCCAAATGAATGCAATATTAATATAGCTCACCAGAATATCTATTGTAAGCATGTCAAATTCATGACCCATTGATATTTTGAGGTTTTAACATGTCACTCAATTTTCCTGTTCTTCCATAACAGCTACTCACTTGATATGCTAATCTCAGGTCAAATATCCAATATTCAAATATGAAGAAAATAGATGAGTTTGCCAATATAAATAAATATATAAAATTCTGTTAAGTATAAAAGTAAAAATATTCTTTTCATAAGTCGTGCTTCTGGTAGGGTAAGTTATCTATTAAATAAAAATAAGTGAAAATTCTAACCTATTGTCTCTTTGGGACACTTATATCTCTTGTTCTGATTCCTGCTATAAAATAGAAGATCAGTATGAGGGAAGATCACTGACTAATGTAAGAGAGGTAAAGGGACATGCTGAAGATGACTTGTTTATGATTTTGAATTTTACTATTAAGTCATTGAATAAAGAGATTACAAGGTCATAAGCCAGGTTTGCGTACGATGCACCTTAATCAATGTTGCACCTTACACCGTCTCCCTCCTCTATTCCTCCCACCCTCACTTCCAGTTAGGTAACTCAACTTTTACATTATGCGTATTGACTAGGACTGCATTTGTTCTTCCTGCTACCCTCTCTGTGTCCGACTGTTCTATTCTCGCTTACCTCTCCTCTCTTGTGCAAGTGTACATTTTGTTCAGATATAATGTTTTCTTTGTTTTCATGGCATAATCATTTCCTTCGACTTTAGTACCGAAGCTGGAAAAAGCAACTCAAAGGCATTCAAGATGAGAACAAGAGCACACATCCCATTTTCTGCATCAAAACAATTAATAATGGTGTGTAATTTGTTGATTGAAAATCATACTGTGTCAAAGACTAAGTGACTACAGAAGGGTATCTGTTTCTGGAGATGAGGATCTCCAAACTCGGAGATCTTGAGGACAGTGGGACATTTGGAGTTTTTTCCCCACAGAGGTGAGTGTTGGTGAAAAAGGTTACGATCCGCCCAGGATGGGCCTTGCTATTCTACAAGGACACCTAGAAAATGCTGCTACCTTGCTGCCAGAAACTCCAATTCCTTTGTAAGTACCTAGAAGACAGATGCGTGAGGTTATCTTTCTTTAAAGCCTTTTTTAAAATACTTTTTTATTGTAAAAATAATGCATAGAGGGGTTAAAGTTACATGAGCAGGTAATGAGTCCATTTCCTATCAAGCATTGTTACCTCCTCCTTTGTTTTTCCTCTCACCACCTCCCCAACTCCTCCCTTCCTTCTCTCCACAAGTTGTAAAGTTCTCTTTCAACATAGTGTCTTGTACATCTCATTGTTACAATGGGCCAACCTGTATCCCTATTTAAGTATTTTGTTGTTTCCCTTCCCCTCCCCACCGGAATCAAATACAGTGAAAACAGAGGTTATACCACGGGGAAGAACATACAAAAGAAACAGAAAAATCACATGGTACATTATAATTATGTTAGAAACAATAGCAAGAAAGCAAAAAAAAAACACTTGTGTCCCTGTCTTGGGTTCATTTCCCTTAACATCATCTTATCTGGTCATACACACATAGCTTTTTGATCTTTTCTGCTTGTCCCAGACATATACTAGTTATTACAAATGAGGGAAACCATGGGACCTATGTTTCTTTGGGCCTGGCTTACTTCACTTAATATAATTTTTTCCAAGTCTTTCCATTTCCTAACAAATGGGATGATGCCATTCTTTCTGATGGAGGCATAGAATTCAGTGTGTGTGTGTGTGTGTGTGTGTGTGTGTGTGTGTGTGTGTGTGTGTGTGTGTGTGTGTGTGTGTGTGTGTGTGTGTGTGTGTGTCACATTTTCTTGATCCATTCATCTACTGAGGGGCATGTGGGTTGGTTCCATATTTTAGCTCTGGTAAATAATGCTGCAATAAACATAGTTGTGCTGGTAGCTTTAGTATACCCTTGTTTGTGATCGTTTGGGAAAATGCCCCAAAGTGGGTTTGCTGGGTCATAGGGGAGCAGTATGTGGAGTCTTTTGAGGAACCTCCATACTGCTCTCCAAAGTGATTGAACAAGTTTACACTCCCACCAACAATGCAGTAAGGTTCCCTTCTGGCCACATCCTCCAGCATCTGTTGTTAATAGATTTCTTGATTATAGCCATTGTAACTGGGCTGAGGTGGAATCTCAATGTTGTTTTGATTTGCATTTCTTTTATGGTTAGAGAAGTTGAGCATTTCTTCATGTGTCTATTGCCCATTTTTATTTCCTTTTCAGAGAAATTTCTCTTTAAGTCAAACCCACTTATTTACCAGGCAGCTGTTTCTGAGAGAATTTGTCATTGGGGGATTTAGTTTTTTGAGTTGTAAGTATATTTTAGATATGAGACCCTTGTCTGTTGTATGGCTAGTGAGGATCTTCTCCTAATTTGTGGGCTTTTTCTTGATCTTGCTAGCTATGTCTTTTGCCATGCAGAAGCTCTGAAGATTCATGCAATCCCATTTGTCCAACCTTTCTTTGATTTGTTGTGTTTCTGGGTCTCTATTAAGAAAATTTCGGCCTGTTCATAGGAGCCCTAGAGTTTTTTTATTCCATCCTATAATGTTTTCAGGGTGTCTGCTTTGACTTCGATGTCTTTGATCTATTTGGATTTGATTCTGGTGCAGAGTGATATATGAAGATCTAGCTTTAGTTTTCTACAGGTGATTAACCAATTTTGTCAGCACCATTTACTGAAGAGGCTGTCTTTCTTCCATTCTATTTTTTAGCTCCCTTATCGAAGATTAGGTGGCTATAGATCTGTGGGTTCATTTCTAGGTCTTCAGTTCTATTCCATTGGTTCTCAGATTTATTCTTGTGCCAGTACCAAGCTGTTTTGTTTACTATGGCTTTGTAGTAGAGTTTGAAATTTGGGTGGGTTATTTAGACTCCTGTTCTTTCTGTAAGGATTGTTTTTGCTATTCGGGGTCTTTTATTGTTCTATATGAATTTTTGGATTGCTTCTTCTATGTCCTTGAAGAATGAGGTTGGAATATTCATAGGTATTGCATTGAATTTGTAGATAGCCTTCGGCAGTATTGCCATTTTCATGATGTTGATTCTCCCAATCCAGGAGCATGGGAGGTTTTCCACTTCTTAAGTTTTATAATGCCTTTTTTAAAAGAACTTCTTCTGCTACACATATTATACTAGGGCAAATAATATCTGGCTCATCATAATTCATTTGGTCTTCTTACCATTTCCTCTGCTTTGATTTTCATATCCTCAGAGTCAATGTAAGATGTCAGGGCTCCCATCTCTCAATCATTCTCAAAGACTACAGGAGCATAGAAATTACGCTCAAATCATTTTACCAAGTTTCATCATGTTGTTTTGTTTTAAATATAAAAACCCATGCTGCTGCTACTTTCCTTAATTTTAATTAGCTGTAGCACTTGCACAATTTTAATAGACTTTATTCTTTAAATAGTGTGCTGGGCACATCATCTTTCAAGGCCTACCCATAGTCATTTTGGTCAGTTGGTCTGACTTTGCGTTGTGCTTGTTTCTTTTATAATTATTTCTGTGTTCTTCACCTTTTCTGCTTCCTGCCTGGCCCTGGAGTGGTTGTGTCTGTCTTCTTCCTTCTATTCATCATAAGTGTCTTTCAACTGGACATGTAGGTGGAAGCACTTGTTTCCCAAGACAAGTTTGTTTTGTTCCCTCTGGTTGTTTGTTATTCTAGCTCATCCAGCTTCGTCTTACAGTAGAATGAAGCCCAATATATCAGAAGCACCCCATAATGAGCTGAGAGAAACTAGCAATTGCCAAGAGTTTTATGTGTAACACATCTTCCATAATTTAAAATACAATGCTAGATTTTCTAGACAGCCACTTATTACTTCATATTCAGTGAGATACTATGGACTCAGTGAGAGACTGTCTATCTGAATTCCATGCACCTGAGTTACTTGACCCAACACACCTTTTCATAGATCCGCAATACACGGTGTTACAGTTTCGTGGAGCAACTGTCTTCAAACAAAGACTTCTCATGGATTCAGGTTCCTTAGCCTTAGGCATAGTCAAATTTTACATTCTTAATAAATCACTCAGATAATGCATCTGTGGGTTATTTAGACTCCTGTTCTGTAAATATCAGAAGCCTGTGACATTTGATATCTTACAAAGCACTAAATTCAACTATAGTTCAGAAGAACACAGCAATGACTAGAAATCACTGTTGCATGGAGTTTCCCGCATCATTTTCCTGTATCAAATGTGACGCAGGACTGATTGTGCTAGTGATATTTCACTTATATGATAAATAAGCCTCCATCTTACAGCACCATTAGATAGAACAAAAGAAGTTACATCGACAAAGCATATATATTAGCCATTTTTGACTTCCAGAAAATAAAAATGAAGATCAGATTTATCTCAAGTGAAATCCTTTAAAATAATATGTCGCAGGGAGACATTGACATTTTTTCTGTTTGTACATGTTGACTCATTCTTTCTTTGTCAGTTAAGTAAAGCAAGATGATGCACCGAGCTTTCTTTTCTTTCCTTCAGATTTTGGAAAATAAATTATCTTCTATTTCACAAAAGTGACATTCTGTTATTTGTGCTGTAACCAAACATGTGCTTGCTAACAGCTTCTAGGCTGTACAGATAACAAATTGAAAGTGGATAATTTGCAGGGGGGAGGATGGGAAGGAATGGGAAGGGGAAACAAAGGAGGAGGCTACAAAGCTTGATAAGAAATATACTCATTATCTTGCCCATGTAAGTTAACCCCTCTGTACAGTACTTTCACAATAAAAAGAAGGAACAAATATATTTTATTTATTGAAATTCATGTTGTTCTTACTGGAAAAAATAACCTTTTTAACCTAATTTATCAGTAATAAAATTTTTATGTCAGCTCTCATTGTAACTATATGCATAGCTAGTCATACCCAAACAAATAAATCAGTTAATAGACCTAAAGAAAATAAGTGGAAGGGGCTGGGAAGGTGGCTCAGTGGTAGAGCGCTTGCTTTGCATGCATGAGGCCCTGGGTTCGATTCCTCAGCACCACATGAGCAAAAAGAAAAAAAAAGAAGTGGAAGTGGAGCTATGGCTCAAGTGGTAGAGCAATAGCCTTGAACTGAAGAGCTGAGGGACAGCGCCCAGGCCCTGAGTTCCAGCCCCACGACCAACCAAAAACAAAGAAAGAAAGAAAGAAAGAAAGAAAGAAAGAAAGAAAGAAAGAAAGAAAGAAAGAAAGAAAGAAAGAAAGAAAGAAAGAAAGAAAGAAAATAAGTGATGAATACTTTAAAATATTAGTTGAATTGGCCATTGTGATGGCACTTGCTTGTAGTTCTAGTTATTCAGATGGCAGAAATAGGAGGATTTCTGTTCAAAGCTAGGGAAAGTAAAAGATTAGTAAGACTTCAAATTAATCTATCAGCCAGGTAGATCAGTTCACTTCTGTCATTTCCACTACACAGGAGAATCATGGTCTAGGCAAAAATGTGAGGAATATATCTAACACAGAGTAGGACTAACCTCAGGCTCACCTGGTGGAGTGCCAGCCACAACAACAACAACAACAACAACAACAACAACAAAAGCGTTCCAAGATTAAAAGAAATTACATTAATTTTAAGTTTTGCCACATCTTTTGAGAAAGTTTGTTTTGAAATGTAGCATAATGCAAAGTGAAATTCTTTCATTTGTGAACATTTATATAACCCCCAACTTCATTGTTACAGAATGGAACAAGGTTATTCGCGGCCACTTGTCATTCTACATATCACCGTGTCAGAGGCTCTATCCAGGACACAAAGAAAAGAAATCAAAGACATTATTTCAAAAATCACACAAAAAAGAGAAAATGTTGATTGTTCCCTGTGCCGTGATTGTCTATGTGGAGAATTCAGAAGTGTCTTTGGAAGGCAGTTAGATTACTAATTAAATTTACTACCCTTGTGAAATACAAGGTCAGTATACAAAAAGTAAACATACTTGTATACTCCAAAAAGAAAACAATTAAAAGTATCAAGAAACCAATTACATTAGAATCTGTAAAAGTCAAACTTTTCAGCATAAATATACTAAAAGCTATGCAAAATGAAAATATAGGAAAAAACCCACAAAAATAAATTAAAAGAAGACTAAATTGGAGTAGAAATATATTCAAAGTATATTTAAATCTAGATTAAAATATAGATACTCCCCTAAATTAATCTTCTGATATAAATAATGCTAATCAAAAACCCAGAGAGTCTTTAATGTGTAGGATACAAGTTGTTTTTTGTTTGTTTTTTGTTTTTGTCAGTCCTGGAGCTTGAACCCAGGACCTGAGTTCTGTCCCTGAGCTTCTTCTTTTTTTTTTTTTTTTTGTCAGTTGTGGGGCTTGAACTCTGGGTCTGAGCGCTGTCCCTCAGCTCTGCAGCTCAAGGTTAGTGTGCTACCACTTGAGCTACAGAGCCACTTCTGATTTTCTGGTGGTTTATTGGAGATAAGAGTCTCACAGACTTTCCTGCCCGGGCTGGCTTTGAACTGCCATCCTCAGATCTCAGCCTCCTGAGTAGCTAGAATGACAGGCGTGAGCCACTGGAACCCAGCTTATGTCCCTGAACTTCTTTTGCTCAAGGTCAGCACTCTATTACTTGAGCCACAGCACCATTTGTGGCTTTTTCTACTTATGTGGTACAGAAGAATCAAGCCCAGGGCCTCATGCATGCAAGGCAAGCACTCTACCACTGAGCCACCTTCCCAGCCCCAGGATACAAATTTAAAAAATTCAAAATACCTGTGGCAAAGTTGGTGCCTGAGAGTTGCCAACATTGCTACCTATTATGCATGCTTGACACTAACATGGACTAACTAATTGATTAATAGAAAGTTCCAGAGTTCAAGACACACATTTCTCACTATGTCACTGATAATGATTCAGATGACATTTGAAGTGCAGTGGAGAGAGTAACAACTTTAACAATTGATGATGGATCAAGTTCTCAAAGGTATCTTCACTCTTAATTTCTACCACAATTTAAAAATACATTCCGGAGGAGCTATAGAATTTAGTTATGTCATCAATGTTGATATTATCAGACTACTCTGATAGTATCATGTGCAATTATGTTTGAGTTTAGCATCCATTTATTACTAAGGACAACTCACAGATAGCATTTTTCATGTGCCATCCATGTCTTCTTTGGTGAATATCTTGAAATTACTGTTTCTTTATGTTTTTTTCTTTTATAAACTGAGCATTTGTATTTTGGGTTTTTTTTGTGATTAGACAAAGACACAAACCTGTAGAGAGACAGATAACTACAATATGGATGTCCAAGGTGGCTAAAAGCTCTTCCCTTACTCTTCCTAAGGGTGGATGTGGATTTTAGAATCTCAAGCAGCCCTGATAATTCGTTAAGGGTAATGATGTGGCACAGGGAGCAATGTAGTCTCTAATCGATGTTTAGAAACCAGCCAAAATGTGTCGATACTAAGGAATTGGGCTCATTACAGAACACAGCTGCTCATGATTGAGGGAACAACATTTAGGCCGCAAGCAAGTCATGTTTTGCTAGTATCAGAACAATTCTTTTTGATGTTAAGCAAAAGGCAGGTGAATGAGTAGGTAGCGTGTGGTGCTTTGGCTCACTGCTGAGCCTTTCGTGGTCTTTCCTTTCTTTATGGGACTTGCTGCAATTTCAGTTTAAAAATGAAATCATTTATTAGCATAGGTGAAGCATCTGTACTCATATTTATTGGAGAGGATTGCTCCTAATGATTACAATATAAAGCTATTTGTAAATTTTACTTCATCTGATTTTAATTTAAATTTGATTGCTAGGTAGCATTATGAAACATTATCAGTAGAAACACAATGGAGTAATATCTATTTTGGTTATTGTGAAAAGTTGGATAGAACCCATATTATTCCAAGTTCATTGTTTGTAGAACATTGGGTTTGTTTTGTTTTCCTTATTACAGATGAGATATGTGCTCATTATAGGTTAAAACAATAGAAAATTCAGAGGAGATACAATGACAGGATAGGAAATAGCATCATTTAGAAACAACCCCTGTGGATAACTCTTCCAAGTTTTTAACATACACAAAATAGAGAAGTTTCTGAAGCTAGGCAGATGGGAACATGGGTTGCTCTCCATGGCTTGGAGGTTTCTAAACTAGACACAGAAAGGGAGCCCAAGGGATGCTAGGATGGGAGGCCCTGAGGATTTCCTGCTCTAGAAATGATGCTCGTGCTGTTAAAGCCATTGTGAAGTTCATTTCTGAACTTTAAAGATTGCCTAAAGAGGGAGGGGTCACAACTTAACAAGTCCATCTGAGTGTTCACTGCCTCCTGTTTGGAGCTGTCCCCCGCCATGCGTCCCCATCTCACCTGCTCCCTCCCTGCAGGTTCATATAAGTACCTCCTGTTCCTACTAAATGACATGTTCCTTTCATTTCCTTTCCTTTTATGGTTGAAAATTCAGGCAAGGCTTGCCTCTCTTTTGGAAATATTGTATATGTTTTGTTTCTTCTGTAGAATGATGATTCAAAATATTTTCCATCCATTTTTCTTATCAGTAAGTAGTTGTATAAAGGAATTGCCTTTTAACAGATTAGCTTACAAACACACTATGTCTTGGTCAATATCTTGATCAATGTCACCCCTTTCAACATTCCTGTTCATCTTTCCCTTACCCATGCCTTCCCTCTCTCTTCTTCATTTTGTAGGGTGTACAGTAGATTCTTGGCTACATTTTCCTCCTCTTGTCTTCATTTGTCTGTCTCATTTCCCATTGACCCTCCACCCCGCCTCATTCAAGACCTGCTTCCTGGTGTTTGACTTTGACTTCTAAGGAATTACACAATTCTAGTTCTCCCTGAAGTCTGCCATCATTCAGTAAATACATTTGTATACACTTGCAAACCACCCAATTTGTGTTGACCAGCACTGGGGTGTGAACTCAGAGCTTTGTGCTTGCCAGGTTGGACCATTTCTTTCTCCTGAGGTAGCCCGTGTGGGTATAGACAGAATGTGCAATGTCAGATTCTTTGCCAAGAGGAGAGTAACGGGTGCTATGAATAGGATGTCGTGTCAGCTGCAGCGGTGGCGCTGTGAGTGGAACTGGGTTGATCTGCTGTGAGGAGGAGCAGGAACACAAGCATTCTGCCCAAAGGGCAGCATATGCTACAACACCTGCAAAGGAGACTCGGCTTACGTGCTTTAGTATTTGCACTTGGGCTCTGAAATGTATGCAAATGAGTATTGTTTAAGAAGTCAGAACTGCTGAGATATAATTTCCATATAGTACATTTCACCTAAAACAGAGCAGGAATCTGTGAATTTGGACAAACCCATAACAGTCATGTAATCCTGGCCACAATGAGTGAGTATCTTATTATATTCAACATCTCCCACATTTCCTTCTTGTCCCATTCAAGACGATTTTCCCACAACCTTATCACTGTAGTGGCTGATCTGACATTCCTCCTATGATTTTGTTTCTTGCATTGATCTCCTTTCACTTAATACAATACATACAAGATTTACCTGCATTTTTGGGATTAGTGATCTGTTTCTTTTCATTATGGACAGATCTTTCACTAGAGGACGCACAGCTTTGTTTCGTTTGGTCGGTGTATGACTAATGGGGAGATTGTTTTCCTGAGAAATTGTACGTTCTTGCACTTTAACCATTTACATAGAAGAGTTCCTGTGTCTATATTTTCTTTAGCACTTGACACTGTGAAGTGATTTTCAAAGCTAGTATCTTATGTGTTTAGTTTTCGTTTGCCTAATGAAAAGTGTTTGAGTATAGTTACAATCTGTATTCTTTCCTTGGTGAAGTAGTTGTCCAAATCATTTGAATAAGTGAGAAAAATAGATTTGCTTTTGTTATTATCTAGTGTGTGAAATTTCATTCTGCAGTTTAAACAATTCAAAACAATTGTTTGCTCATATTTTCTGGAAGTATTTTCCATTTTCTCTTTTGTTTTCATAACAGTATTTTGAAAAGAAAAAGTATTTTAATCTGTGTCTAAACCATGCAAATCTTTCACATACTTTTAAAATTTATTTCAGCCATTTGTTTCATTTTCTTTGATGCTTCTTTGTTTTTGTGTATTACAACAAAATCTGCCAGCTAATTTCTAAATAATTTGGTGTTATTTAATCATCTTTCTGCTCTTAATTTCTGGAAACTTATTTTCATTTATTAAATATATTTTGTGTTAAGAATTCAATGTAAGATCTCACACAAGCATTTTTCTACTGAAGTATTGAAAGCTTACTATTTATAATTTATTTTATGTTAAGACTGTTATGTCATAGGTTTGTGTGTGTTTTTTTGCACATAATGAAATCTATCTTGCTAACTACTTCATGAAAGCTTGACTGCCTCATTTTCCTGATATTGGATAGAATGTTATGTTGGATGGGAACTTCTATAAATGCCTATTAGACTGAATATGACTTATGATGATATTAATGTATGTATATCATTACTTATTTTCATTATCATTTTTGTTTTGTTCTTTCTGCTGTTTCCAGTGTTTGAACTCAGGGACTTCTGCTCAGATGCTTGGCTTGCTGCTTGGCTGGCACCTCATTTCTAACCTGTATGTCCAGCCAAGTTCTTACTGGTAATTTTGGAGACAAGAGTCCTGTGGACTCTTCTGACAGGGCTGGTTTTGAACCATGATCCTCAGGTGTCTGCTTCCTCAGGAGCAGGGATTACAGGTAAAGGACATTGGCATCTCACTTGTTTGTTAAAGCAAGTCTTATATTTCAGGTACTATGTCAATAGGTTTCCTCTGGTTATACCAAAACGGTTAGTCCATGAGGGATAGAGGTTTGACTTATGCTTTTGAGATTGGAAAACTTAGGGCCATGATAGTAGTATCTGCCTTGCACTAATATGAGCTCTTTTTACCTCTATCCATGAGGGCTGTACCCAAATACACACCAAATGTTATAGCATTGACATTACACAATCTGCCTAGGTTACGTAGCCAAAGTATAGTTATCAACAGCAGTCAGTCATTAACAAGCTAGTTATGAAATGGCTTGTGAGTATTTAAACACAAACGAAGAAAATAAATCATACTTAAAGGTTCAACCTACCATTTCAAACTAAAACCAAGCTTCCATCCATAAAATTATATCATATTACAGTAGAGGTTTTAATGCATCAATAAATTTAATGAGTCATCTGGTACTCTAATTGACAAATGATTTTTTATAGACTAAGTCTAAAATCGAGCATTTCTCAAATGTCTTCACAAAGGCAAGATGTGTGTGGATTTTTTCTAGAAATTAATTGCCCCAAGATCATATTACAAAAATATTTCATTCAACTGAAAACTATGCCTCCATTGTTTAAATTTGTTTTTGTGTCGACTTGTGTTCGTATGTGGGAACCTCACTAACATGATTGCCTTTTTTTTTAATGTGAGAATACCATACAGAGGAGTTACAATTACATGGGCAAAATAATGAGTACATTGCTTAACAAGCATTGTTGCCTCCTCTTTTTTGTTTCCCCTTCTTATCCCTTCCCATACGCCTCTCCTCACCCCCGTCCTCCCCCCCCACCAAAGTTGTTAAGTTCGATTTTTGACATAACGACTTGTACATCTCATTGTTGCAGTGGGTCCACCTGTATCCCCAAACGATTTGTTTTTTTCCCTTCCTCTCCACAAATTATACCAACATCAAATACAATGAAAGCAGGGGTTATACTGTGGGGGAGGGACATACAAAGCAAAAAAGAAATAATCATATAAATGTGTTAGAAACAATCACATGAAAGAAAAAAATTGAATACATATCTTAGGGTTCATTTCCTTAACATCACCTTATCTGACCTTTTCTGCTTGACTCAGACATATACTAGTTATTGCAAATAAGGGAAACCATGGTTTCTATGTTTCTTTGGGCCTGCTTACTTCACTTAATATAATTTTTTCCAAGCCTTTCCATTTCCTAACAAATGGGACAATGTCATTCTTTCTGATGGAGGCATAGAATTCCGTTGTGTATATATATCACATTTTTCTTGATCCATTCATCTACTGAGGGGCATCTGGGTTGGTTCCATATCTTAGCTATGGTAAATAATGCTGAAATAAACATAGTCGTGCTGGTAGCTTTAGTGTGGTCTTGTTTGTGATCATTTGGGTAAATGTCTGAAAGTGGGATTGCTGGGTCATAGGGGAGCTCTATGTGGAGTCTTTTGAGGAACCTCCATACTGCTTTCCAGTGTGGTTGAAAAAGTTTACACTCCCACCAACAATGCAGTAAGGTTCCCTTCTGTCGACATCCCCTCCAGCATCTGTTGTTATTAGAGTTCTTGATTATAGCCATTCTAACTGGGGTGAAGTGGAATCTCAATGTTGTTTTGATTTGCATTTATTCTATGGCTAGGGAGGTTGAGCATTTCTTCATGTGTCTATTGGCTGTCCTTCTTTCCTCTTCAGAGAAGTTTCTCTTTAAGTCTTTAGCCCACTTATTTATTGGGCAGTTGTTTCTTTGAAGATTTTTTTGGGGGGATTTAATTTTTTAAGTTCCAGGTATATTTTAGATATGAGAACCTTGACAGTTTTATGGCTAGTGAAGATCTTCTCCCAATCTGTGGGCTTTCTATTGATCTTGCTAGCTGTGTCCTTTGCCATGCAGAAGCTCTGCAATTTCATGCAATTCTATTTGTCCAAATTTTCTTTGATTTCTTGTGTTTCTGGGTCTCTATTAAGAAAATTTCGGCCTGGGCCAAGGAGACCTAGGGTTTCTCCTATTCTATCCTGTAATGTTTTCAGAGTGTCTGCTTTGACTCTGAGGTCTTTGATCCATTTGGAATTGATTCTGGTGCAAGGTGATATATAAAGATCTAGTTTTAGTTTTCTACAAGTAGTTAACCAATTTTGCCAGCACTATTTACTGAAGAGGCTGTCTTTCTTCCATTCTATTTTTTTAGCACCCTTATCGAAGATCCTATTTTTAAGTGTTATTGAAAGATAAAATCCTATTATTGCTTAAAAACGTTTCTAAATATTTTATTTAATTTTGTTGGAGAGGAAATGTCACAAAAGAAAAGTTCCTTTGAAAGTACACTGAACTTATTATACAGTAAAGAAGAATTGCTATAATATTGTAATTTTCCATTCTCAGGAAATAAACACTTTCCTTAGTAAGGTCATTTTTATTTTTATTTTAAGATTGCAACTCTGCTTATTTCATCCAATTTTTTTGTTTTTCCAGTTTGGGTTTTGATCAAGTAAATGTTTATATTGTCATTGAGTGTAGACTTTCTTTAGACTAACATTCAATAAAACTTTGTTAATTCTTTACTTTGCTCAAAGAAGTATCCAAATGTCACACATTTATAATCGTACTTGAAATATGAATTCGTTATCATATTTTCTATCATGAGAAATATATTATGGTTTTTCCTTCTCATCTGTTACATAATGTATTCTACGTGGCTGATTGGTTCTACTTGGGCATCTATTTCGTCAGGAGCACATTTTCTACACGTTCTCCTCCTATTCTTCTTTCTCCTCTCTCTTGAACTCAAAATCCATCTGTTGTTTCTTGCCAATCTTATTTGCCTTGCTTTCCTACTCTGCCTTCAGTTCTTACACTTATATATTATGGATTTTAGAAAGGTGTCTGAGTCAAGAAGAAAAGGTCAGATAAGGTGATGTTAGGGAAATGAACCCTAGGATATATATTCAAATGCTTTTTTCTTTCATGCGATTGTTTCTACACATTTATAAGATAATTTCTTTGTTGTTTTGTATGTCCCTCCCCCACAGTACAACCCCTGCTTTCACTGTATTTGATGTTGGTATAATTTGTGGAGGGGAAGGCAAAAAAACAAATCGTTTAAATAGGGATACAGGTGGACCGATTGCAACAATGAAATGCCCAAGTCATTATGTCAAAAACGAACTTTACATCTTTGGTGGGGGGGGGGGTGAAGGAGGATTGGGTGGGGGGAGGATGGGAAGGAATGGGAAGGGGAAACAAAGGAGGAGGCTACAATGCTTGACAAGAAATGTACTCATGATCTTGCCCGTGTAATTGTAACCCCTCTGTACAGTATGTTCACAATAAAAAAAAGAAAAGAAAAAAAGAAAATAAAGAACATAGAAATTGCTGCAAAAAAAACCTCTCTAAATTTTGCCAATGTCCTTTTTTATTTTCTTTAAAGATTTATCTTGTTTCCTGCTGTGCTCCTGATTGTGTTCCTCATTCACAGACACAGTCAATTTTCTTGAAATCAGAGATGGTTTTGGACATTAGAACAACTTCTAAGGCTCTTAAAGTTGTACCAATTTTCTAATGTCCTTTGTTATTTTTTCCTTCTTATTTATATTGTAAATGGTAGGCTCATTGCTTGGGAACAGTTAAGTATAATTTTGCCTATTACATTCTATAACAAACAAATTGGGCCCTTATTTTAGTTTGTTAATATTATCTTATTAAATATCCTGTTTGTTGTGACAAACTTATTTTAATCACTTACACATATTAAAATATCCAAAACATTATTGTATTGTGTAATATCACAAGGCTAACTAGTAATGACATTGGGTTTGTTTTATACAATATCTAAAATGCTCCCCATTAACAAAAAATGTAATGATTATTAGAGAAGATAATACAAAACTGATTATTAAATTTGCTCACATGTAAGTATAGAAAAGGTTGTAATAATATTTATACTATTCTATGAATTCAGTTACGATTAATCAGAACATTTTTTAAGAATGTCTATTATATTTGTCCCTGCTAATGTGATAGGTAAACCAGGTCAAGATATGAATAGTTTTCTAGTTGTCAAATCATATTACAAAAATTATAACTGTGAGTCGATAAATGACTGTTCACACTCTTCCAAACAGCTTGCTTTTGGAGTGGACTCTGTTTCTGGCATCTTCATTAGTGTGTCAGCTTGCACAGGGCTCATTTTCACAGCTCGTGGTGTGGTGTCACATTTGGCTGCCTCTGTGGTTTCAGTTCCCTGGCATTTACCTCTGCTGCCAGCTTTCTACTGGAAGCCGGACTCAACAGCCCCACTTGGTAACTCTTTTCTTTCCTTTCCTTTTCCTGCATGAAGTCAACAAAAGCATTCCAAAACTAGCCTGAAAATTAAGACTCATTGATCAGTCATGTGGGATGGGAGGTGCTGGAGAAGTTGCTTCCTAGTTTACCAAAGTAAACATGCTAAGATGCACGCTTCTTTGGCCTTTAGAGTTAACCTCAAGGGCAGTGGCCATGGTAATAGGACACATTTTATTGTCTTTCTCTTTATTATCTCTTGCTGACCCTCTGCTCTTCTTCAGTCCCCAAAATTCCTCCCAAATACTATACTTGGGACAAAAGTGTTTCAGGGGCTGTTTCTGGGCACAAACAACAATAATTAATCACGAAAGGCTTCCAAAAAATAGTCATGGGATCCCCTATCCCCTATCCAGATTGCTCTAAGGCTTCTTGACAAAATGACAGAATCCACTGACAATACCGACAGTGGGGTAACTCTGGTATGTAGCACCATCATAATGCTTTGACTTTGTCCTGTGCTGGATATAGAAGAAGCAGTAAGAGGAAGCTTTGACTCACCCAATAGTGCTAACATGAGACTCACATGGGTAACAGGAATTATCAGGGTTCTGGAAGTAGATGCTTTTTCAACTACCTCAGAGGCATGGAAAAAAGAAACAAACAGAAACAAAAATGAACAGGATGATTCTAGAATTAATCAACTCAGGATCTGTTAGGGAACACGAATGGCTCCATGATAGTATTCATACAGATAATAGACAGTTGTGGATGGAAAATATATACTGTTAAAAATTCTGTTTGCAATCATTTCTATTTTTTGTTTTCGTTTTCTGTACACTTTGTCCTGTATATAAGTTTATCTGGTCTGTGGAAGGGGAAGGGAATCACAGAAACAGCAAAACAAAGAATGAACTAATGCAAAAACAATACTCACTAGACACTATGTTCAAAATCAACTGTACCACTTGAGAGGGGAAGGCAGGTGGGAGGGGGAAGTGGGAAAAAATGAGGGAGGGGGTAACAGTATTTAAAAAGAAATACATTCATTACCTTACTTATGTAACTATGACTTCCTGTTCATCACCTTTACAATAAATAATTAATAATTAAAAAAATAAAAGGCTAGTTGGAGGGTTTAATTATGAAGCTAAAGTAAAATTTTAATATAGTTTAATACTATACAGAGGGGTTACAGTTATATGAGCAAGGTAATGAGTGCATTTCCTATCAAGCATTGTTGCCTCCTCCTTTGTTTTTCCTCTACCATCCCTTCCCTTCCACCTCCACAACTACACTCCCCTGCCCCCCTGGCCTAAATTGTAAAGTTTGTTTTTCAACATAGCATCATGTACATCTCATTGTTGCAATAGCTCAACCTATATCCCTATTTAAACATTTTACTTTTTCCCTTCCCTTCCCCAAATTATACCAACATCTAATATAATGAAAACAGGGGTTATACTGTGGAGAAGGGACATACAAAGCAAGAAAAAATTATGATACATTATAAATACGTTAGAAACAATAGCAAGAAAGAAAAAAACACTTGTGTCCCTATCTTGGGGTTCATTTCACTTAACTTCATCTTATCTGGTCATATGTATATTGCTTTTGACCTTTTCTACTTGTCCCAGACATATATTCGTTATTGAAAATAAGGGAAACCATGGGACTTATGTTTCTTTGGGCCTGGCTTGCTTCACTTAATATAATTTTCACAATCACCTGCACTAAAATGTAGGGTCTGATATAAAACAGTGAGTCCAAATATTGTGCTAGAAATCAATTGGTAAGTGGATCTTAAGCCGCACCCTGAAATGTACTGTTTAAAAAACTGCAAAGGGGGTCATGGAGCTTTTCCTGGGGGTGGGGCTGGGGGCCTTTTATTGCTTGGAGACTGAAGTGTGTACTTCATAAGATCACGCTTCTTTCCTCCAGATTCATGTCTGATTGTCATCTTTATTTCCAGATCAATAGCTAGAGTCAGGTTTATGGATAGATTTACCCCAGAAATATATCCCCTGTTACCAGAGGAAATAACTGGTTATTGATATTTTTGATGGGCTTGGCTCATATACACTTGCATTTGTAAGTATTGCAGATGTCCTGCGGGAACCTGGGATTATTACATGATACTGTTGGGAGGAACAGAGGCAATGAAGTGCGCTGAAAGTGAGACAGTCCTAAAATGGACATGACATGGAAATGTGGATAAAAGAGATGCAGTATCTTCAAGAAGCTCAATGATGCTGTTGTATGGGTGGACCAGGGTTTCTGGGTAGCAGATGCTTTTTATAGAAATAGGCTCTTTATGGTCAATGATGATGACCAAGGTAATTACCAAGGTACTACCAAAGTCAGCATGTCTATTGTCTAATAGAACTTGGCAATAGAGTCCAGCAGCTGACGGATAACATCCTTACCTTGTATTTACAGGAAAAAAAGGTAAGTTCTGTTCAACCAAAGACCATGCCAGCTACTAAACTGGAAAGTGTGTGGTTCTCCACCTAAGTTCCATGCTTAGCACACTCTTAGGCTTATGGTGCATTGATTGGCTGGTTCATCTGAGAAAGGACCCTGGAATATCATTTTAAATTTAATCAACCACTGCTCGTCTAGCTCTTAGCTAGGTTTGAAGGCTCTCATGGCTCATTCTGGCTCTGGTATGTGGGAAAAGGAGTTCCAGATACTTTGAGAGCAGTTGGTATGGATAGAAGATGGTTCCAAATTCTAGCATGACCATGCCATTAGTGTAGACATTGTGGGCCTCATAGACCCAGAGAGTTGGCTCAAGTTTGTCGCTCAGTGGACTGAGGCTCTGTCATTACTGCTGCTTATCCTCACATGCATAATTGGATGGGGAAACTCAGCAACTGGCAGGGCTTGTAATTAAGGGTTTTTTTTTAAAAACAGAATATCATCACAATAAGGCTTTCAGAAACCTGTGACTGTGCTCTCAACTGTAGCCATGATGACACATAGTACCTTCTCTCTGTCTGGGTGACATTCTAAATAGCAACCTTGCAATAGACTACACTCATGTAGCCTCCAACTCTACCAAGTAGATTTTGGCATACAACGGTGTGCTGCTGAAATCTGAACTAAGGGACTGCTCTAATGGCTACTCCAGAGGTGAGTTTGGAAGAATCTCATTCAGATCTGCACAAATGTTGCATTGCATCTGTATGTAGAAGCAGCAAACATCTCTGTTTCACTTCCAGCAGAAAAGTTGAGTAAAACACTATTTACTTTTGCAAAGAAACCTCACAAAGGCTGTTTGACCTCCTCCAATACTTTTCACAGAATAACCCACAGAAATGTTATGTTACAGGTTTGAAGAACATTATGCAATGAGCTAGTTGTACCAGATGGAATGGTGGTGACAAGTATTCAGGACGTTTTTGGCAGGATAAATCCTGGTGCTGATGTCTGAAGGGTACTCAGCTGGTACTATGCAAAGTAGGGGTTATTAGTTATTGCAGAAAGAAACCACTGCCAGGGTGTGTTCATAGCCAGTCCAGGAGAGAACCATTAACAGATACATGGGGTGAATCAGATGCTCACTGGAAACAGAATGGAAGGAGTAAATGCCCTCCCCCTTGCAGCCTGATGGTCTCCATTGAGCAGGCCTATTGGCAGAAGCTAAAAATTAGAAAACTGGCAAACGTGAGGAGTTCTGAGTCCCAGTATGGCATGCCAGAGTGGAACCGTAGCTGAGCAACAGTGGCTCAAAAGCAGTATCATCCTGGTGGCCTGGGCAGAGATGCTCACTCTCTTGGCTTTCTCTACTTCATGACCAGTGTTCCAGACTCTGTCCCTCTCTCAGGATTCTCCTCAAACAACTGCCAACACCCAAGGGCTTCTTCAAACTCTCTCCACAAAAGAATCCAAACAAACAAAATAAAGCCAAACAGTAGATACATACCTAAAATCTGCATTTGCGTATCATCCTTACAAACAAAAATCACCATAAAAGGCAATTGTTGGAAAGCAACACACTCTTTACACAATATTCAACCAATTACGCCTTTACCAAATAGTGGCCATTTTCCTTCCGTGGGCTGCATTGTGCTGGGAACTGAGTCATTGGAATGTTGTCTTACATTATGCTGGAACTTGTTCCTTCTTAATTAAGTTAGTTGGTCATTTTTCCAACTTTAGGATGTGTTAAAATGAAGGCAATATGAATTTGAGCATTCCTGAGTCACTACCAAATTCTGAGCTTGGTGAAGCACACTGCTTTACATGTTGCATGCATTGTCATGAATGTTACCACATATAACACATGGGTTTGATATGTTTTGTTTTTGGAAGATTAGAGTCCATTAAGACTTATAATGAGGTCTATAGTTATAACATCTTCTCATATTTTTAATGAAAGGTTGGAATCAAAATGTTGATGAGAATTAGTTTGATGTGAAGCAAAGAAAATTACAATTTATGTATCCAAATGGTGACTTTTGTTAATGACAAGTGCATTTGTGAATATTTTATATCATTCATATATTGTTTCTCAGCCACCTGATCAGCTTACAATTAATGAAAGTCTGATTAAAAGTATGTGTCAATTTTAATAATATATTGGGTGATACTGGAGGATTTTACTTCCCTATGCTTTTCCTTTTTACTTTGCATTTATGA
This sequence comes from Dipodomys merriami, assembly GCF_024711535.1. NCBI lineage: Eukaryota > Metazoa > Chordata > Mammalia > Rodentia > Heteromyidae > Dipodomys > Dipodomys merriami. The sequence continues at coordinate 5,531,241 of NW_027203381.1, forward strand.
AAATTCCCAAATCTAAAACCATCAGCAGTCATGTAAGTGAATGGATTTATTTCACCCATGAGAACAGATTTTATACAGACTTAAAATCATATCAGTAAAATTCCAAGTAGCTTTGTTTGAAATTTAGCAACTATTCATGCTCAAAATTGCTACTTAACTAATGATAGGCTAAAGCATTTAATTTACATAAAAATCAACAGGAACGGGCGCAATGCAGAAGGGATCATAAAATCTTCAAAGTCTGCTAATTAGAGTGAAAGGGAAATCATGGTTTTGTTTGTTCCGCTTTTCTTTCTTAACATTGCTACTGTAGTAAGGGGCTCAAAATAGATAAATCTCAAACTTAAGCAAGTTCCCAACGAAGATGCGCATCGGCCTCATATCCTGCACCCTAACCAAGTTGTGGAGTTATTCCTTCCAGTGTCAGATCCCATCGACTATTTGCCAGTCATGCTTACTGAGATGTGCTATCTTTTGTTATCAGCAAACGTAAAAAGAAGAAAAAAGCGTGAAAACACATGAGGAAGAGTTGTCCACTAAGGATACAAATAGAACTTCACAACCAATACATTGACTCTATGAATCTACCAGTAAAACTAGCTCCTACACCTGAGAAGAGAATTCACAAAGATCATAGACGCAAGCGCCAAAAGCAAACACGGTCACCATCTGAGGAAAGCTCCTTAATGGTTTCCAGAGTGAAATTCCACTTCTAAAATTTATTTCTACTACTGGATGCTTTTTAAAATCATAAAGTGTAAATAGAAGTTAACTTGTACTAGTTACAACATAACAAACACAACTATCCATGTGACTTTATAATCACAATATAAAGGACCGTTGAAGTCTTAGATAACTCAATGTAGCATTCTCCACTTGAATCTGTCACTAAATTTAGTTTAACAGCAATAAAAATCCTGAGGATTATGTCTTAGAATACAAATTCAAAAACTTACGGAAATGCATAACCAATTGTATTTAAGAATAAAAGAAAAGTGAAATAACACAAAACTTCTTGTTTCCATTTCTTGGAGTTCATTTGGATAAACAGGATAAACATCACTTTTTATGATCATAAGCCCATTGCTATGGAGCCCTTTCGATCCTCTTTGACCCTCTCCTTTGGTCTCACCGTGTGAATGTCTAGAGTATAATTTATCATGCCCAAGTGTATCTTTTGCTTTTTCCCCCTTTACCACTGTTTTTGATATAAGTATGTAAGCATGCACGTATGTTTGCATGCATGCATGTATGTATGCATGTATGTGTGTCCTGTAAATAAATGTATCTGGTTTGAGGAGGGTTAGAGGAGCACAGAACTGGTCTGCCTTAGCGTGACAACTGCAGCTGTGATACTCACTAGACACTATGTTGAAAATAAGCTAGACAATTTGTAGGGGAGAGGGTTGCGAAGGGAAAACTGGGAGAAAATGAGGGAAGAAATGATATTGTTCGAAAAGAAATGTACTCATTACCTGACTTATGTAATTGTAATCCCTCTGTATGTCACCTTTATAGTAACAAAAAAGGAAAAGCCAAAAAAAAAGAGAATCCTGGTCTTTAATTAAATAAAGCCAAATAAATTAACCATAGTAGTACTGACACTGGACTCAATGAATACATCAATATTTTATTTAAAATGACACAATATTAAACTTTAAAATCAAGTACATTAAAATTTTGGATTTTGAAAATATCGTTTCAGATGGTCAGTATGAAGAAAAGCACTTAATTTATTTACACATTAAGATGGAACTATTTTTCTTTAATATCACTAAAAATTCAAGTAAATTACAGCTATAAAAGTGAAGTCAATGTTAATATTACAAGAATTAAGATTATGCTTTTAGTACAAGAGACAATTTTGTAGTGAGAAGATAAATGTACTAAGAAAGTGGAATCCTTCACATCAGATTTACAAAATATATCCTGCACCACTAAAAAAGGTTTAAAGTGACAACTTTAAAGGAAATATTTACTAAATATATAAGTAAGAATCTATATAAGTGACTTTGAAAAATCAGATAAATGAAATATTAGAATCTTCCATCAGCAACCCAAAGAAGAAAATACCTAACTGCGAATATGACTCTAGAAAACTGTAGAATCTGTCATCACTGGAAAACAAGTTAAATAGTAATTAGATCTTTCCCACTTATATTGGTAGAAATTCAAATCAATTCTGCACTGTTGGGTGCCAAGGGTGGCCCAGGGCTTGGCCACTTTCTATTTACATAAAACCTGCACCTAATTTGTCTTGTTGTGAACTTGGGGCTTCCAAGATCTGTACTCAAGGGACCTTTGTAGTGATCTCCTTCTAGAACTTAAAGCCTGCATAGGAAATTTACACTTTAGAATGTCATTTTAAAAGTGAAAACTTAAATTAGTAAAATAGTGCCAGAATGATATCTCGTAAAAGTTTGACCTAATGACTTTTTAAAAATTTTTAAGTTGCACAGTTACACATGCAGCTGTGCTACTCAATCTGAAGGAAACAAACAGGACACTATTTTTGTCACAACATACTGGCAGAAGAGAAGCGATATTGATCAGCTCTGTCGATTAGCAATGGTGTGTCGGGGAGACTGCAGCATTCTTGTTTAGCAAGCATTTACTAAGGAGATATCCCAATTTTTCTTTAAATAAATGTAATTCCATTTGAATAAGTATTGATGCTTTAAGAAATAGTATAGAAAAGTCTACACATGATTAGCTGAATGTTATTTTCAGTCAACACTAGATGCATTAATTTACATATAGGAACTTCAACTTTTAATGTTTCACTTTAAACTGGCATATTCCATTCTATGCTAGGTTCCTTCTTATTTCTTTGTCTTGATGGCATATTTCAAAAGATTGAAAAGACATATGTTGACATAACTTCAAAATATTAATTAAAATATTCCTTAATCAATATAGGAAATACTCACTTTACAGTGAGCAGGCCTAGCTGATACCACCTTAATCCCAATTATCAATGCTAACATCCGTATGCCATTGTCATCCTTACTGACACAATGGCACCATATCTCAGTGGACACAGCATGCTGTGAAGCGGGCATTAGTTCTGTGGTATCCTTCCAAATTTGTAACCTCGGTGTGATGGTAAAAGTACATTGGACAAACTGAACCTGGGTTAATAAAACACCTGAGCTCTCTGCAGTACCTGACAGTGCTTTCAAAGGAGCAAGATAATGGCAGACAAGTGAAGCTAAAAGCCCTTGTGGGCTGGAAGGCAGCGAGGAAGAGTCGATGATGAAATGGATTTGTGAGACTCTGGAACAGAACCCAAGGGAAGAAAGGCAGGGGTACTGCTAACCTCTTACTAAAATGTGTAGTACTGTGCCAGTGCCAATGTGCCTGCTTTTCCATACATTTAATCATAGTAGCATGGTCTTGTACGTTGTTATTATTAGGCAAAGTGAAAGAAATGTATAGCAAACACCAATATTATTTTCACAGTTCTCTACTGGTAAGATTATCTCTAGATAAACTGTAATTTAAAGAGTTATGAAGTTCTTTAAGTGCACATGAATGAGTTACCCTTCTATAAACAATTGAGCTCTCAAACTTCTGTTCCTCACTTCTCATTTAGAGCATGTTCACTGCTTGAATATGAAGCAAGGTCTACGCTAATGAAAGTTGCTTTCAATGGAAGAAAACCCTGCAAAGACAGGAGAAACTATGAAAATGCGGAGGTTTTATGTTACTGCTTTCTTCTGCCCAATTTGTGCATTATAAAATTACCCTTGTCTGCAGTATCACCAAAATGGCCTTGCTTCCTATGACACAACCTTATTCCAGGTACCGCCTACAAAGCCCATTCGCTTCCAGTATGCAAAGGGAAGGGAAGAAATGGTCTTGGAGTCCTTTCATTGGAGTTTGAGAGTAGTTTGCACACTGGCACACACATTATTTAGACTTAACTTCCTGTCAGATCAGTGTGCTTCACCGGCTTTATCAGCTATCGTACGGCTGAGTGTAACAGATGGAAAATGTGGTCAAATGCAATTCATATTTCCTTGGTTAAAAATGTCTGTTAACAGCTCATTACATTTCTTCCCAACTCCACACATCATAGCTACAGCCAATTTGTGGCAAATGCTTTTTTTTTTTTTTTTTTTTTTTTGGTCAAAATTTCTACTGAATGTTTTACGTCTGTCTAAAGCTGTAGATGTTAGACTCAATTAGGCTGCACTTTTATTGGAAGAACCGGAGCTTAAAATCAATTTATTCTGCTCATTTAAACCTTGACCTTCTCTGCTTTTAAAGGCAAAGTGGGGGGGAGAATCTATATTTTATTTGATAACTTTGTAGTTGTCATGTTAAATATTAAGAATATGAATTGTTTCTTACATTAGTGAATGTACTTATAATTGGTTATATTTAATCAAATTTGCATGGTAACATAATTCTTTCTAATGCTTTGCCCTTTTCTCTTGAATTAGTAACATGATTTTATTTAATAATCCAAAAGACATTCATTGTTAAAGTAGTTACACCATGGCAATCTTCCTCTGTAACACCATATTTCAGTTAATAGTTTTGTATATATATATATATATATATATATATATATATTCAGATGACATTGTGTACATCTACATATATATTTGTAATTTTAGTCTAATGTGCATATATCATGGAACTCACTTGCACAACTATTTTATAATTAAACAAAATAAGCACTTAGAAGCTGGAATTGGTGGTGTCAGGGAGGTGACAATGGGAAGGAGACAGATGAACGGGTAGAGCAAGGGAGGGAGCGAGCAGTCACAACATGCAGCGGATATATAGTCAAAGTTGAATTGGGAAAATTGAAGTGGTGAGGGGTTGGGAGAGATGACGAGAATTATGAGAGCGGTGACGGCGAGCGAGATGCAGTGCAGTCTCACACTGGCACGCTGAATGGAGACCCCTTTTGACAACTACTTAACAGCAGCAATAACAAAATGATGCAAATCAATTGTTGTTTTCTATTGGTGACTCATGCTTAGTTCATTAATTATTGAACTTGGGAGGCATATTGATTATACCTTAGGGACCCCACCTGTAATCTGTTGACATCACAAGACAAGCAACCTCAAACCCACAACCCCACCAAGAGCAGATCCAAGAGGAACTGGCTCAGCCTTCACTACTGACCTCTGTCCACCCAGCCTGTCCCACAGCTTTGGCTTCGCCATCAATATTAACATCCAGATGTCTCCAGCCCTGTCCATGGGGTTTGGACCCCCAGGGTTTCCTCATCTACCCACTTTCCCTCCGTAGAGCTCCCTTTCCCACCAAACATTCTTATTTCTCCAGATACTGCAGAGAGTCCTCCGGAGCCACTAAACAGTGAGCTCTCCCGGGGCTCAGACTCTCCTATGCTCTCCTCCTGTGACCTCTGTCCATTTCATGCTCAAAATACATGTTGATAATGTATGCATAATATAATATATACAACAGTATATACTATAGTATATATGATGTGTATTATATATGATGTAATATGTAATACATATATACATAATGCATATGAATAAGAGGAGAAGCTATGATTACTTTCATATATAGGACATGTACAAAAATATACATATAATATATATGAGGGAAAATATATAACATGTAAAATGAATATAGCATATATATATATGTATATATATATATATATGTAACACAAATATGGCTATTGCTGTCTTTGGTACAATTCAATTTTCAAATTCCTACTGGCAGGAGAGAGGCATGACTTGCCCTCATGGTGCATTTAGTCCCTGTTTCCTTCTCTTTCCTGGAGACCCGGGTCCTTTGAAACCTGCATCTTACAATCTTTGACTTCTCTAGTTTTCTAACATTTCCCCACCAATTGATATCCTGAAAATCCCTTTCCCCAGGCCCCTCCCCGCGTTGAGAATATCCATCCCCTCGGGAATTCTCACCACTTTCAGCTGAAATAGTGAAAGGTGGAACGCTTGGTCTCCTCGTGTGCTCCATCAGGTCTGTGGGGCGGCTCCGTGACATGTAGCCTAGTGGTTCTCGGCAGGGAGTTTCCCTGGAGACGTTGGGCAATGTGTGGAGTCTCATTTCTGCTTTCCGGAACTGAGTCTGGGTGTCACAGACACGCAGAACACAGAGGAAAGCAAATGGGGCCCAAGGTAGCGAAATTCTGGCAAAGGCCAGTTACTTTCACGTCTCTCTTGTTCTCCTTCTCCAGAACTTCTAATGTCTCTTCATTTGTCTTACAATACAATCAAAGCTGAAATGTTCCACAGTCTCATGGCTGTCCCTTCTCTCTCGGGTCCCTCTGCCGGGTCCTCACTGGCCTACAGTCATAATGGGTGAGGTGGATGCGCTCTCATCTTCCTCTTTGGGTTAACCCCAAAGCCCTGGAAACCTCTGCTCACCTCTCCCCTTCCCAGAGATCATCTGCCTTCAACTATCAGCCCCTTCTTCCCGTGCTTGTCGAAAGACAGTGCCAAACATGGGAACGTCATGTTTGTGAAGGACAAGGTCACCTCTGTTTTACTTTTGCCTCTGTATAGTTGTAACGGGGCTGAAAAAAAAATGTAACTGTTGAAACCATGTTTGCCAATGAGCAAAGATCACATAGGTTAATTGGGGATAGAAACAGGCAAAATCCTCTGGCTTGTCATTGTGTATTCAGAAGATACAAGAGAGTCGCATGTTGAATAGATTAAAACTTGTCAAACATGATATAACCCCCATGTACAGCTGTGGAAGGATACAAGCACTAACTGTAGAACCACAGGTTGGTCTCAGTTGAAATATCAAAGGCAGATCCTCTTGGAGAATCGCAGTAATTTAGAAATACTACCAAAATAGCTTTGTTTCTGAAAGGAAGTCATTCTAGCTAAAATTTGGGGACAGATACCTGACATTTACTCAATTCACTTCTACTAATAACAACTGCACCCTTGTATCCCTGTCAGAGTATCTTTCTCTCAGAGAGTACAAATGTCGCTGGGATTCCAGTTTGGCCCTGGTGTCCAATCTGCTCCTCTAGAAGACTGGGCTCCTATGTATAGCTGGCAGCCATTCTCATGTCTTTTACCACTGGATATTGTCAGGTGATTCTGTGAGGTTCAGTGTCCCCTGGGTAGAAATGGATTTTAAAGACTTTGAAATTATTCTAAAAATAGGCTCTTGTTTTTGCTTCCATTTTGCACCCACTTTAGGAGGCATGACATAATCCACTCAGATAACCAGGACCAGGTCTTTCCATTTCCAATAGGCTGAGGACCATTCTGGAATTTATGACACAGTGGAATCCCAAGCTTATGTTTGGCTACCTGGATCTAAATTTCCAGAAGAGACTAAGATTATGCATACTTACACAAGTGGAATTTTGAATTCTATATCAATTTCAGCTACAGCTACCAGTGGTACAAAGGCAAGGGAGAAAGAGGGAAAATGATGTTAATAAAAGCCTAGAGGAAGATATGAAGCTGTATGTATTGAGAAAAAAATAATAATGCATAGCTAAAAGGTTTATTGTGTGCTTTTGAACTGCAGTTGTACTTTGAAATTTTTGGAACTACCAAATTACTAAAACTATAAAATTACAGAAAAATCAAGTATGTTTGTAGAATGAATTGTAGATGAATTAATAAATACATGAATATGGATGACTAAAAAATTAGAAGCAATTCCAAGAACTTTGTTGACCTGTAATAAAAAGAAAAAGGTAGGAAGAGGAGAGGATAAAAATGTGAATCTTTTTGTCATGATAACCAAGAAAAGGCAGTCAAAGCACAAAGGTTGTTAGAAACAATCGCATGAAAGAAAAAAAACATTTGAATACTCCTCTCCCACGGTATAACCCCTGCTTTCACTGTATTTGATGTTGGTATAATTTGTGGAGGGGAAGGGAAGAACCAAATTGTTTAAATAGGAATACAGGTGGATCCATTGGAACAATGAGATGTACAAGTCGTTATGTTGAAAAACAAACTTTACAACTTTGGGGGTGGATGGGAAGGGATGGGAAGGGGACAGGAGGAGGCAACAATGCTTGATAAGAAATGTACTCATTACCTTGCCCATGTAATTGTAACCCCTCTGTATGGTATTTTCACAATAACAAAACACAAATGTTTATGAAAAATGTTAATTAATATCCAGCCCTTTGTGTAACATAGTACTTATAGTTAAATGCTATGAAATTAGGTCCTATGTATTCTATTATTCAGCCAAACTTGCTAATATTATTATAGTTCAAATATAATATATTTTATGTAGTGAATGGCAAGTGAACAAAGTCAGAACTACTAAAAGTAAGGAAGAGAAATTTCCAGTGAAAAACCATTAGTCACGGTGCAGCTCTGTCATTATACTTCCATAGGCAGTGTTAAAATTGACATAAACTTATCACAATAATTGCATAATAGATTTTGCCAAAAAACTGCATAGCTGGATGTGTAACAAATTTTCTTTTTAGAAAAGAACTCATTCTGTAAATTTGGAAACTCATTATCATTATAGTATGATAGAAATATGACTCCACTGCATACAGTCCAGTTTGGGTACTGACAGGCCATCAATGGAGGAAGACACATATGCTCGGTGTGGAGTTTGTGCTCTGCGTGGACTTCCATTCATTTGCTCCCTCATTCCTACCGACTTTCACTAAAGACAATGCCTGTCAACAGGTCTAAAACTTGTCACTGTGTCACTGGACGTAAGTCCTGTGATAGGCATCTTTTCACAGAATTTTGGGCAAGGAAGAGCTCAGCAGAGCACACAATGATTCCAACACAACAGATAACCTGGGCCTGACAGGCCACTAGTCCATACCAACAGAGCTAAACAGTGCATGCAGAGGCATGGAGAGTGGTTTTCTAAGTTGATTTATTTACTTAATAATATTATTAACTGCGCTTAGTGAAAACTGCCTGCAATAAACCTCTAATAAGGAAGGCTTTCCAGAAATGCTATAGAAATGTGTTCCATGGTAGAATTTCAAAACCAATTTTGAAAGGATTTACATTATTTATTCAGGTATTTGAGCTAAACCCTGAGCTTTCTGGCCTAATTGGAGTCAGACATTATGAGATGCTATACCTGTTCACTAGTCATTGCAGACAGCAGATAGTTTTCAGGTCATTATGCAACATTTTTGGAGTACTGACATCACTGCAGTTTGTGAGACCTTGGGAATAAACATCCTACCAAAACTTGGCCCTTAGCTGGGCGTTGGTGGCTCACACCTGTAATCCTAGCTACTCAGGAGGCTGAGATCTGAGGATCGTGGTTCAAAGCCAAGCCTGGGCAGGAAAGTCCATGAGACTCTTATCTCCAATAAACCACTTGAAAACCAGAAGTGGCACTGTGGCTCAAGTGGTAGAGTGCTGGCCTTGAGCTGAAGAGCGCAGGAACAGAGCCCAAGCCCAGAGTTCAAACCCCACAACCAACCAACCCCCCCTAAAAAAACCCCCAAAAAACATGGCCTTTGATTTCAGAAGACTCAAAGTTTTGTGTGATACATGAAATAATAACGGAAGATAAGCATTTGGAGCCAGGGAATAGTGATTCACACCTGTAATCGTAATTAACTCAAAATGCTGAAGCAATAAAATTAAGGCCAGCCTGGGCAGAAAAGCTTGCCAAATGCCATTTTCAAGTAACTAGCCATTAACAGGGCTGGAAGTGTGGCTCAAGTGGTGGAGCACCAGCCTAGCAAGCATGATGACCCGAGTGCAAACCTGAGTGCCATCCAAACAAGGAATGCATCCTGCAAACACACGGATGTGTGACTATATACATGCATACTGCATACGTATATGTTTAAATATACATGGATATGTATGTGCATATGTATGTAGGTAAACATTTTGAAAGAGATAACCCTTTATTATGATCATAATAAGCAGTAATTTATAGGACATAAAACGAAGCTATATCCTTTGAAGTTATATCATTTGAATTTCCCATGCTAACATTTCACAATTAACATAGTATTTGCATGGTTTCATGAGGACTTCTGTGACAGATACAAAATATGAAGCACTCATAGTCATTTTATAGTCAAGGAAACACAATACACTTTCCTTAATGTTCATGTTCATGCTTGACCACAAATTAATAAATAGCGTGAAATGTGTCAGGGGGAATCACAGGATGACTTATGGGAAGTGGGATTCTCAGGTTGGATTTGAAGAGTAAACAAGGAATTGTGTAAGCAAAGCAAAGGCTGAGAAGTTACTGTGGATATGTTTTAAGTCCTAATAATTTGCATTGAGTAGAAAGTGTGTGGAAACCAATAAACAATGACCCTGTTATTGATTCAATGGGGTAGGTCACAAGAAACCTGAAGTAGTTTTCAGCTAAAAGTGTTTTATTATTATTATTTTGTTATTATTATTATTATTATTATTTTGTCAGTAGTGCGTTTTGAACTCTGGCTTGGGCGCTGTCCCTCAGCTCTTTGGCTCAAGACGAGCGCTCTACCACTTGAACCACAGCGCCACTTCCAGTTCTCTGGTAAGTAATTGGAGATAAGAGCCTCACAGACTTTCCTGCCCAGGCTGGTTTTGAACCATGTTCCTCAGATCTCAGCCTCCTGAGTAGCTAGGATTACAGGCATAAGCCACTGGCATTGGCTTAAAAGTGGTTTTTTAAAAATATTGTTCTTTGGGAAATAAATCTAACACATTTAGGCAAATAAATAAATGGTAAAAGATTTTGGAAGTGGGATATGAAAGTCTGGTGACATATAGCGCTAAGGTACCATCAACATATCTTGGCAAGAGATAAACAATATATTATACACATTAATTCTTCATTTATAGACTGAAGGCACTGGGTTTAGCTGACTTTTATTTTCATTACAAAAATTAAGCAGAATTCAGTTTTGCCTTTGCCACAATAAGTTAACAGATGGAGCACCAACTTGCATGCTCATATATAACTCCATTGCTTTAAGATTAAAAAAATCTTTCCTGTATTGGTTTCTCCTACAAATTGAGACTTTTGTGTGTAAATAGTAAATAGTAGTGAAAACCCCTCTATTCACCCTGCTTCCTTCTAGAATTACCATTTTAAAACATTGAGAAAAACTATCTCTTGACTTGTGAGAACTTTCCAGATGCATGGGATGGTTGTATTTAAGCCAGTGCATTTCTAGAAGCCAGTCAGGAGAATCACCTTGAGAATTCTTATTTTCCCATGGTCTCTCCCAGTGTGTTTCTGTTTCTTACACTTTGGGCTTGGAGTGGCGCCAATCTTTCCACAGCCGTCTGCTTCCTCTTACCTAAACTTGCCTCTTGACCTTATTTTCTCATAAGCTTTTTGTCTCTCAGGATATGTAGCTCACTTCTACTCGACATTTTCCTCTCCTCCACTCTCACATTGGCCTTAGCCCCTTCTTCTCCTGACCCTTGCTGTGACAAGTCTCCTGTGGAAAGCAAGAGTCCACGAGTGCTTCTTCAATCTCGAAAAACTCCCATTCCTAGTTTATTGTGTATGCCAGCCATGAGCTGTTATCTTCAAAATAACTCAGGGATTGATGATGAGTATTCAGCCTGGCTTTTCAAATACACAGAATCACTAATGCTGGTGAATCTGCATGGTCATCCTTCCAGTCAGCTCACCAGTAAGCCAAGACTCAGCATCTTCCAAACACATTGTGGGCACTGTGCCTGATAAAAGTGATATCAAGAAATGATTAATATACAATCCTCGGTTGTACCTTGAGCTACCACATTCACTGGCACAGCAGCTCAAAGGTCAAAAGAAAATATTGGGATACAATATAACACATGTTAAGCAATGAATAGCTCTTAGGTGATTTGTGTGGTATCAGAAATAAAACAACGGAAAGAGATGTATTAGGCATAACGCATCATCCATAGAATGTCAATGTGAAGAATCATACAGTACAGGGATTGATGTACTTTAGTACAGTGATTTTATTCTGTATATTTTAACTTACAAAATAATAAAATAATATTTATGTAGCCGGGCGCCGGTGGCTCAAGCTTGTAATCCTAGCTACTCAGGAGGCTGAGCCCAGGCAGGAAAAGCCAGGAAAATCTTATCTCCAATAAACTACCAGAAAACTGGAAGTGGCACTGTGGCTCAAGTGGTAGAGTACTTGCCTTGAGCTGAAGAGCTGAGGGACAGACAGCACCCAGGCTCAGAGTTCAAGCCTCACAACCGACAAAAAAAAAAAAAAAAAAAAAAAAAGAGTATTTATTGCATGGAACATTTACAAAGGAATGATCATTAGACTTGGTGTGTTGTTAGGCAAATCAACAGATTTTGACTTTATGTTTTGACCTTGATTTGTTTTGCAGTTTAAATATAGTTTATGTGGTTGATGAGAGAGTCCTTTGTGGCCATGGGTTATGTCAAAAATAGTAACTTTTAAAAAATCATAATTTTATGTATTCAAAGTGCTTGGTGAGAGATTTCTTTTTCTTGTGTATCAAAGGTCCTTGGAAAGGAAATATTAATGATGTAGCTTGTATCCTTGAAGTCATTTAATCATAGAGGTAGCAATGAAAGTGTAATTACATAATTACCTTGAAAAAATCTGATTGCCCTACATTTTTCAGAGCCATTTGGAATTATTTAATTCATTCCTTCTTACACACACACATATGATATCAACAACAACAATAAACATTAGCTTAGAGACAAAAGTGTGTGTCAATCATATCTTCTGGACTGCTAAATCTTTTAATATATGAATAAAATTCCAAAAGAGATATGACAAACACCATTTCATATTTTCCTTGCCACAGGATATTCACTGAGAATTATTTTCCTTAGAATATGAGCTTTTCTACTTCCAGTGTATTGTAAAAATGACTGATGGGGCTGTATTATCAGGGTGGTGCGAGGAGATGTGGGCAGGATTCCTAGTACTATCTCAGACCCTTAGGAAACTATCTCATACAAGGTGTCTGCTTTGCATGAAAAGTTTGCCAAAACACTAGAGTATATGTAATCTAATATATTAGACCCTCATCTATCATATCCACACCATATATATATATATATGATATAGATGTGTAGATATACATATATGTATATGTATGGTATATGTATGGTATATGTCCCATACTTAAATCTATCTTTTTCTTTAAATATTGTAGAACTGTGGGAAGTTTTGAGAACAACAGTATTCTCCAGCTGGGTTTAAGTCAAACACGGGAATGTTTTTTGACTGAACATGTGGGTGACCGCGGGCCTGCTTGCCAACAGAACAAAGAGACTCCTTGGAGTGAGACACTGGGTAGTGTGGATGGGGGATGTGTGGGGATGTGTGAGCACGTGGGTATCGGTCAGCACTGGCCTGAGCAGCGGCCTGAGGGTGTGGGAAGCAGCTCTGGTAAACGTGAGATATGAGATTGAGCACTGCCATGAGGAGGACATGGCTGACCGGGAGTCAGTCTGTCATTTTGCATTCTCCTGGCATGTTCTGACTGGGGCAGGACCCAGGTAAGTCAGAGAGGCCACTGCCTCTCCCCCATCATCTTCACATTTAGCCCAGGATGGCTTTGAACTCATGATCTTCCCACCTCAGCCCCTTGAGTGCTAAGATCACCATGCTATATTACAGAACACAACTCTTCTGGCTATTTCTATTTATTAATTTATTTCAAGAACAGCAAAGTAGACTAGAATATCTACATTCTCATGCCCTGGGGCATCAGAGAGGCTACAGCTCAACAATATTTGAAGATTAATGAAATCTACCTAATATTCTTATAAATACATTGGGGAAAAATCCATTTTAAAAGACTAGCATTTTTTCTGTTATATTATGGAGCAATTAAATTTTAGCTATTAATGCAAAAGCTACTATTATAAATGAAACATTTTTACCCTTGGTGTAGGAGGCCTAGAGAAAGAGTAACGTTTTCTCTTCATCAAGTGTTAGGGCTTTGCTGAAATGGCTTATCTCTGTGTGGATTCTGTAGAGTTCCAAAACAATCCAACTGAGAAAGCATAGAGCTGCCAGTGTGCACAGGTACTGTGGAAGGAGGCAGGTGTTTTATAATCCTGACGGAAGGTGGCTTACTCACATTGAAGATCAAAAGTCAGGTATCCCCAACCATAGGCCTTTACATGGTAGGCCCAGCTTTAGAAATATCAAGCCTGAAGAGCTATGGAAATGGGAAGTATATGGAGAGAGAGTATATCTAGAGAGACCATCTGCGTGAGAAGCACAAACATGGTCCCTTTTAAGAATGTGAGGCAAGGGTGTGGCTGAGTTGTTGACTGAGGTGAAAAGAACCAAGATGGTGGCACTTCCTGTTCCCTGTAGTCTGGTCTTCTGGCAGAAGAATGTGGGAAGTTCATCTTCTCTCCTAGAAGGGACCTTTAGGTGCTAGGATCATTGGCGTTCTGGGAGTGAGTCTCTGTTGGAAGGATGAATCAGTGTTGCACAACTCCAGGTCAGTTGTAGTGAGTATGAAAACAGATATGTCTGGCCAAAGACAGTGGTTGTTGTGTCACAGAGACAATTAAGGAGGACATAGTGGAAAGCTGTGGGGGACACATTTCCCTCCCTCAGCCTGAGGTCATACCTGTATACTCAGTACATGGGACTCAGATAATTGAGAATCCTTGCAAATCTTTCAAATGAAGCTGATTGATACCTTCAGATAATCACTGAACATACTGATCAAGATGAATAGATTAGAATGAATTTATTTTTTGTTGACTTGTTCCATTATCACCAAAGATTGGAAGTAATAAGACATAGTTAGTAAAATAAACCGGAAAGAAGAACAAAAAAGATTGAGACCATGACATGTAAGTTCATAAAATACTAAGACAATTAAAAAATACTGTGAAAATATTTTGTTACATCAAATAAGCAAAAAATACCAGGTATTCTATTATCTTTCCTTCAGAGATATCCAGCCAATGGATGCTTTCCTCATCAAATTTGAAGCTTGCATGACCCAATACAATAAATAGTGAACAACAAAGTCTGTTTTCATGAAATTTGTCTAATTGGAAATAGTTAGAAGTTTATTTCTGTCTGACTTATTTTTAATAAGTTTAGTTATAATGACAGCAAATGTCACATAATGGACATTCGTATTCCTTGTGTTCCAAATATTTTCAAGTAAATATTGAGATATTTAGTTAGGACCTTTGTTTTTTAAGTGGCCTTTTCCATTTGTAAGCATTTCAAATTAGCATATTGTCTTTAGCTGTCTGTATGGGAAAGCAGAGTTTCCTAGTGTTAAAGATATTGGTGCACTCGGGCATATTTTCCTTCTCTAGGAGACTCCATTCATTATGCTGATCATAAAGGTCACTTAAATTGTTTTCTACTCAGTTCAGGAAGCAGAAAACATTGTCTCACCGTTCTTCTTAACATTGTTTTTCTCTGAAGTCAACTTTATTTGAAATAGAAAAATATATTTGCAAATAATTTTCATAAGGTATCAAGACCTCAAGACATCCTATTAAATGGATAAAGTGTTAAAATTAAGATAGGTAATTGAGGTATCCAAAGGAAATTTAATCAAATAATTATAAATGTTAATTATTAATGTATCAGTTGAAAATACATTAAAGTCTGTTTACATTATAATGCAATTCTTTCTCCTAGTATCTTTTATGCCTAGTTAATCCTTTAAAGAAAAGATATCAAACGAGTATAGATACTTAATGGATAAAAACACAACACTAAATCTATTTGAATGGAACCTATCTGTCAATTGGTTTATCCTCATTTTGAAGAATAACTTTTCAACATTACCAAAGTTATTATACAGTGTTTTAACAGTTACTTAGTGTCAAACTTTAAATCATAATTTCCCCCTACAAGTGTTTAATTTTTATAGTACATTACCTCATTTTATGAAAACTAATGAAATGAGTGCTATCTATTTCCATTAAGTGAGATAATGTGCCGTAATATACTGTCAAATAGTTTTTCATAGAATTTATTTTCCTTTTGCGCACAATCCCCTTTTAAGATTTCAACGGGCCTACGTACCCTCCTAATTCTATTGTATTCAATTGGAAAACAGTAGTTTTTCCTCACCCTGTGTTTCTAATGGAGCTTGAAATTAACATTTGTGCTTTTGTTGTAATTTACTTTTTATTATTGCAGTGCCGAAAATTGAGAACTGCTCATAAGTCTCTTAGAAAACATTGCTTAGTGTTTAAGTGCACTGACTGAATGAGAGAAGTTTGTGAAAGGTCGACTACTGTGGAGAGATGTGGCTTTGTTTTTTATCAAATGAGTGTAATTGATTTTCCCATAAACAAATGTAAACGACAATAAGAAAGCCTGAGAGGGTTGCTGACTTGTATCCCGGAGTGAATTCCTCTTCATTATGGGGAAGAACGTGGGCTCCCTTAAATCGGAAGGAAACAAATGTGCCATTCCCATGCTTCTATTCAACTGGATGGCTTCTAGGTGGCAGAATAGAAGCATTTGACCTTCAAGGCTAGGTTCTCCGGGCTGTACTGGCTGCTGTGTTCAGGATTCTGATTCATGAGCAGTTGAGCAGGCCAGCAGAGAGGGGTACACAGTTCGCTGAGTCACCATTCAATACCACAGCCACTCTGTCTTCATTTTCTCCTTCCTACTGTCTTCCTAATCACGGAGTCTCTACTGCCTTTGATAGAAGAGGCTTAAAAAATGCTCTTTGGTAGGCCCTGGTTTAGTCTGAGTAATGTATAACTAACTGCAAATCAACTATGGCCCAATGGAGATGATGTCATTGGCGAATTGGTTTCCATCTTTCAGGACAGGCACTGACTTTAGGGAAAGATGTGGTGCCAGTGGTGTACAGTGTAGTATCAGTAACTCTCTGGCCTTTCCACATCATGCCCAGCAGGTTAGAGCCGGATGGGGAAGTTCAGGCGGCCCCAGTGTCTAGGGATCATGGGTGAGAAATAGAAATGAATTGATTTGGGAAAGGGCACAGGGTAGGCCGTGGTGGATCTACACACCCATACTTCATGTAGTGGATGTATGTGCACAGATAATTATATATGTACAAACATATGACATACATTATCTATAGAAATCTGGGGGAATCTTTGTCATAAAATACTGTAGCCATTCTTAGCATTGGAAGCAACCAGAGTGAATGCTCCATGGAATGTGTGTAAGTCCTGGGGGTACAATTTTAGAGCCTTCCACTTGATGGATTAGACCATGTGGAGAAGCTGTGTCTGATCCTCTGTCCTTTCAGCATTAGCATGGCTACCTGGATCCCTGACCAGAAACAGCTGCATGTTTCTAGAGAAGCTGGACTGGATCCAATACACTCTCCTCCCTTTCCCCAGGGGAGTTCATCTGTTGTCCCCTAGGGACTGGCCAACACTTCCTGAAGTGTTATATTACTTTTAGCATCTCCAGTAAGGCTGAGCACTCACTATTGGCCTTCAGCATTTACTGAGGACATCTTCTCCTGAGAGGAACTTCATCCGAAGCTCTGGATACACTGGTATCTGAACATAATGTGCTTTAAAGTCTTACACAAGGCAACTTTTTCAAGTACAATTTTGCCTAATGGTTTTCACATCAGCCTGCTGGTTACCAACATGGTGTAAGCATGCAAGGAGGCCGTGGTCAATGAGGTACTTCCAGTGCGTGTGCTGTGGTTTCAGAGTTGAAGTAGGTGTCCCCACAAAACCTAAATTGTCGTTAATTAGTCCTTCCATTTCAATATGCTAAGTGAGAGAAAACTGAAACAGTGTACTTGTTTTTCCTGCTCTCTGTCTGAGCTGGGTGGGCAGGGATGATGGCTGGATGAAGAACATTCACAGTTTCCTCCTCGTTAGGAATGCCTTTCTCAGTTTTCTAGTCTGGACCATGTGGTTTCTTTTTTCAATGCTGTATTAAAGGCATTGTTCCTAGATAATTTTTTAAAACTCCTCTTGGCTGCATTATTTTACTTTAATTATTCAGTTAAACTTGGCAAGTCCTCACACAGAACACAGTGATATGATTCAAATAAAATGTGCATTTTTTCCACTAAAACCCAAGTTCTTTGGTCAGATGGAAGAGATTTGAAAGTTCAAATATGTTCATATTGTCTGTATTTCATATAGACATATAGACTGCCCACTAATCTGGAGCAAAAGAGCAATTGTGTTGATTTACAGGCGAGTGAGACTCAAGGATTTCGAAGTGAGTTTGTTACCTGTGTGGCAAAATCTTACAGTCCTCAGTTACTTTACTTACTCAGGAAAGTAAGTGTGTGAGACTCATGAAACTCTATTGTGTTAGTAGTCAGTCTTCCTTGATTAGTTCCATCTGACTTAGTCCGGTTATGAATCATGCTGGGACTTCCCGGGGGGGAACTGGCAGGTGGACTCCTGTACCTGCCGTATTGATAGGGTGCTCTTGTCAACACTGAAGCTCAAAAATTATTGATGAAAAGGGCACACATTTTCTGTGATCCTGCACTTCATAACGTTACTGATCATAAAGGGATTGTGATGCTTTTGTACTTTCCTGCTTTGTATTTGCCAGATAAGGCACACCTATAGCTGTTGAAATTTGCACACTAATCTGTTTTGTTTCTTTGTTTCTTTGTTTAGGACTGAAAGCCTAATACAGATTCTCTCTCCTGATGGTGGTCTGGGAAACACTGTCTTGTTTCTTGCAACATTTTCTTGTTTCTCCAGTTGAACTAATAATCTATGCACAGCACAGACAGCATGGTATGTTATAACCAGGAGGAGAATTATACCTGGTTTTCAAACTTCTTCCATCTGAGAAGAGAGAAGTTTGGACTTTAATGAACAAGATGAAAAAGTGAAAGCTGGTCTCAAGGAGATCTTCTTACTGGCTAAAGCAATCCCTGTCCTTTCTTGTCACTGGTGTGTGTGTGTGGGGGGGGGAGGTGGTGTGTGTCCAGATACCGCAGACCTTACTTAAGTCTATCAAAGCCAGTGCAATCTCCGAAGTTAGTCACTCCCCCCATTTAACTCTCCTATTATACATATAACATTGAAATCACAAAAGCCTACCCCCCCCTCCCTCCGGTACTGAATCAAAGCAGGGCCACATCACTGGCAAAGAGACCGTTTCCTGTGTTTCCATTTATAAATAAAAGTGCATGTGATATATATGCTGGGGGCCACACATAGGAGTGACCGTTGTGACCACATGTCCTTCTACAATCACAAACTTACTTTAGAAAGTAGTGTTTCCACCTGGCTCCAGTGTCTCACACCTATAATCTTAGCTACTCTGGAGGCTGAGATCCACGGATTGAGGTCTGAGGCCAAGGTCCCGCAGGAAAGTCAGTGAGATTCATATCTCCAATGAACCACCAGAAAACTGGAGTGGAAATGTAGCTCAAAGTGGCAGAGTGCTAACCTTGAGCAAAAGAGCTCAGGGACAGTGCCCAGGCCCTGCGTTCAACCCTTATGACCCACAGAAAAACAAAACAAACACAAACAAAACAAAACAAAAAAGGGGGAGGGGAAAAACTGGGGAAAAAACAAGGGAAGAGGTGACATTGTTGAAGAAGAATGCATTCAATACCTGACTTCTGTAACTAGAACCCTCTGCACATCACCTTTACAATAAAAATTAATAAAATAGAATAAAAGAAAGTGATGCTTCCCTTTCAACTAGGATGAAAATTCCTGTTGTAAAATGAAAAGAGAAACTGTGACTCCATTAATATGTTTCATATTGATCTTTGGTTTTAAATATTCTTAGGATGACACATCTCATTTCTATTCATGAGAAAACTTGAGTTTCTAACATATAATTTATATGATATTTTCCTGTCAACATAAAAGTTTGATTTAGAATGCATTCATAGCCAATTAAGAACCATTACTAATTTTTCTTTGGGCAAATTAGTACTTTTGACATTTCCCATAAATGTCATTCCAGGAGGAAATCATTAAAAGTATGATTAGTGAGTAATTAGTCTGATTTAAAATCATTTTTAAAAACAGTCATATATTTAAAAAGTGTACATTAATCAGAATACTTGTTTCTGAAAAAAGCGTAAGTCAAATGTATATATTTCTGGGATGTTTTGCTATTTAAAACCTATGTATATAGAGAGAATATGTGTCTGCCAAGAATTATGGGAATATAATGTCACTTAATTTAAAAGTAAACTTACAATTTACTAGGCCTTTGCTTACTATACCTTCAATGTATTTAACAGACATTATGTTTTCGTATATAGTGTATTCCAGAAATGTCTCCAAATATAAGGCACATTTCCATGCTTTCTAGACAGTAGGAAACTAGATTTTGAAGTACAGAGCATTTCAAATGATTATTTTTCTTAATGTTTAAGAATAATTTCTCTAAAGGTAATACCATCTATCTGAAAAATGACACAATATAAATAAATGTCAGGGTCCTTAGAGTTCTGAGAAATGGTATTGCTTTAATGTTTGTAGCAATTGATATATTTCATCACAGAGATAATATGATAAATAGCAAAATCTTAATTTCACTAGAAGGATCTAGAGTTAAATGTGTATATACCTTAATATGCCATAGCCTGAAAATACAAAGCAAACATTGACAAGACCACAAGGAAAGTGGACAGATTCTATGTGGCTTAGTGTATTGGCTATTCATGAAGAATTTATTTCCATTTCTTCCAAACTAATAGAATTGTAGCTGGACATAGTGCCTTTCCTGTTTGCAGGGTAGCAAACCATGTGACTAAGCCCTTAATAATTGAATGTGAGAATTGATTTGTACTGCCTCAAGGCAAATAATAAAACTTCAATCACACTCTTTCCTATTTCCTTGAACCAGACCAAATAGACATGCTACAGTTTCTGCAAACCCTTTCCGTTGCCACGGATTCATTTTCTAATCTATTCTTTAGGAAGAATATTCCTGGCAGTTTTGCATATTTATATCTGATTTCATTGTGCCTTTTATAATTGAAAGCCTGGCGGAGTCTCCAAGCCTTGACTTACATGTTTCTTGCTTTGAATAGTTTCTCAATGTTACTCCCTTGCTGTCTGGTCTAACCATGCTCTCTGAAGTCTGCTGACGATTTGATTTTCTTCTTGTGATGAGGAATTTAGGAAAATTTACTTAGAGGTTGTCTCTGTGGGATGGTATGGGATGATTTGTTATTTATTTACTTTGCCATCAAATGTTCAGGGTTGACTATTGATTTTTCAGTCAAGATTTTTGTGTGCAGATTAGGAAATTAAACACATAAGAATGGTGTTAATTCTGCACCTTTAAAAACTGCACTCTAAACTTGAACATTCACATCCCATTTTCAAGAACTGAGGGGTGACAGTATCAGTGGGAGATGGGTGAAAGTCAATATGGTCAAAGTACTTTATGAGAATAAATGAATATAGAACAAATAAATATTTATTCAAAGTTGGTTTACTGGGGAAAGGGAGGGTCAGAAAGGATGAAGGAGTGTGATAGAGGAGGTGAGGATGATAGAACCGTTGCATATATCCTGTGTTTGCATGGAAATGTTAGAGGAACCCCCCCATACAATGAACAAATAGTGATGAAAAATGATACATAATTGCTTCTCCTTTTTTTTTGAACTCTTCTCTGCCTGCCAATTAGTAAGTGGCTTATTTACATTTACCCATTTCTGTGCATATTATAGTACTCCAAACCCTGATTTATGATTCCTTCTTTTCTTTCGGGTATTTCTCTTAAGATCAGATACTTTAACTCATTAAAACCTTTACGCCAGTGCTAATGCCATGTCTGGAATGTGGACACTGTCAGTACAACTTTGTGATGGATCAGTGAATAAAACCTTGCAGTAGTTATCTTTGATCTTAAATGAGCCTTATTAGAAGTCCTGAATTCCTTGGCAGCATCTCCTTTGACTTAGCAACATTAAAAACTGTTCTCACACCAAAATGGAGGTTGAACCTCAACATATACCTGAGCAATAACTAATGCTTATTCTCATTCATAAGTCTCCTAATACTTCTTGTCTTTTCAAGATTTTGGAACCTTGTGACCTGCTTGGTGTTTTTCCAAACTCATCTCAACTTTTCCAAATCCTCACCATGTCCAATGTTCCTGTTGAGTTAGCAAGTTGGAAGAGGAGGTGAGAAAGAGAGCAACAATTCTGACCAACAGAAGATTTTGTCAGCATTTGGTTACCTTTGGTATGTATTTGTCACATTTATTATTAGCTCAAACCCATTCAAATGAGGAAGTTTTCAGAGTTGGGAAACATGGTTTGAATGATGTTTTTGTGGAAAATATTTTAAAAAATGGAAAATATTTAAATTCCTTATATAGTTATGTATTAGAAATATACTTAATTAAACAGGCAAATATTAGTTTTCTTGTACACAATGTAAAATAAGGAAAGTTGAGACATTACTTTCAATTTATTTTCAATTGCTTTTAATTTGCTATCACTTGTTTTTAATGAAAATATTTTTGATATAACAATATGTTTAATGTTAGGTTAACCACAGGAACTGAGGTCATTTATGCTTATATAACACATAGACAGAAACAATAAATAGAAGAAAACTGATATTCATAGAAGGCTGTTCTGTTTTCAGTAATAAATGCCCTCCATGATTATGCTTTGCATATACATCAAATTTCCTTAAAGGACTATTTGGACATTGTAATTTAGCCATTTCAAAAGATGTTCAAAAAGATCTTATTGTAAGTTGTTGAAATATCACCAGAATCAAAGCAAACGAAAGTTGCCTTAGGGGTGAAACTTTTAATGGATGAACATGTACTAGATACCTTTCATAACAATTCAGTATTTCAAAGAATAAAAGGGCAACTGAGAGATTGAATTTAGATAAGGGAAAAGAAAAGCAATCTCTTTCCCATAATAAATTAGATAAAGTGTCTGTTAATTAATGTGTCTCTCATTCAAATGACTTATAATAGACCTTAAGAATATTTTATTAATGCTATTTCATTAATACCTTGGCAAATTAAGGAAAGATAAAAAATCTAACATACTTCACAGTACAATGCAATACATTTTAAGTTGCCTTAGTTTTGATTTCTGTATGACTATACTGATGTAGCCTTAAATATCGACCATTTAAAATTTAAACCAGTATTAAATGCCTGCCTCAAACAGAAATTCTTGTTTCTTTTTTCTCTCTTTTTAAGAGTTTTAATTTATTGTAAAGATGTTGTACAGAGGGGTTACAGTTACATGAATAAGGCAATGAGTACATTACTTGCTCAGCATTGTTACCCCTTCCCTTGTTGTTGTCTTACTATCCCTTCCCTCCCCAACCTCCCTCCCCCCCTCCCTCCCTCCTCTCCATCTCCCTATCCCTCCAGGATTAGCAAAAAAAGAAAAAGAAAAGGAAAAGATCATGTTTCAATCAATGATTTTCAGTCACACATTTTCATATTCTGGTTATTGTGCAAATAGCTGATAAATATAAATATATCCCTGTATTTCTTCCAGAAGTTTTCCATCTGGTTTTTGAGTTGTATTATCTATGACCTTTACTAGCAGAGTCTTTGAATAATGTTTAGTACCTGAGGAAAAACACATCTTTCAATAACAATTAGCTTAACCATTGTGCAACATCTTAATACCTTCTACAACATGCTTCTAAGAAGCTTACAAAATGAATGTTAAAATAATATACTAACAATGGAACAATTACTAGAAAACATGAACTCAAAATACCTTGGCTTTCAAATACAATATTTACAAGCAACACAATTATGCTACTATACCCTTGAACACAGCCTAAGAAATAGTTCTTACTGGGGCCATAGCATGATGCACTCCTCCACGAGAGTTTGGAACACAATGGCTGGTGTGACAGGTGCAGAGCCTGCTCCCTGGTTTTGCAAATAAAGTTTTATTTTCATATAATGTGGTTGTCCATTGGTGATGTGTCTGTGGTTGCTTTCATGCTGAGAGAGCTGAACTGAATATTGCTGAAAATATTTACTCTGTCTTGTTATTTGAAAAAACATTCTGAGCCCTTTCCTGTCTTCAAACATTGGTATAAAGGAAGCAGCAAAAACAAGTGAAGCTGAAGATATGCATTGGAATATCTGTGCAAAACACCACAAATATTTCCTGTGCAATGTGTATATTAGTTATAAAATTTCTGTGGCGAGTAGAGCCTTCTTTTGTGGACTACAGGCCTGGGGTCTGCTTTTAAGTATACCTTGAATGTAATTCTAAAGTATTTATAAAAACATAAACAGATGTCTAAATTTTTTTCATTTTCACCCCAAAATTAAAATCACTAAATACATTGAAAGAGAGACTACACATACAATAGAAAAATGGAAAAATTCAGTATGGAAAAAAAAGTAATCTATGATCTCCATCCGTACAACAACCAGCCTGGGAAATGCAGCCACTACTTTTATAGCAATCAGCCACAATTACTAGGACTTGATCAAAAACTGCTAGGTTGCCTAATTTTTGCCTGCACTTACAACTCAGGCTCAATCAGAGAGAAAACATGCAAAGTTAAATAGTCACAGCAGATGGCCTGCTAAAGTTAGCCCATTTTCTGCTTTCAGATGCCAGCATCCTCTAAACAGGACATAGTTATATGCTTTCAATTTTATTTTTGTCCTTTAGATCTTTCCATTTTCTCTCTGCCTTTGTGTGTTTACCAAGCATAAGTAAGTGATGGTACTTAGTTCCTTTAGCAATCTTGTAATACAGAGTTCTGCCCTTCTCTCCTTTGGGTGACCTTGGTGCAGGTGCATATCACACAGCTTGGGAACCCAGCACTGTTATTCCTAATGGACGTAGCATGGGTCTATGACTAGCGATGACTACAAACCAGCTCCACATTATTTTTCTTTTTAAATTTTATTGTAAAGGTCATGTACAGACAGATTACAGGTGCCTAAATCCTTTGAAACAGTGTCACCCCTTCCCTCATTCTCTCCCAGTTTTTCCCCTCCCGACTTCCCTCCACTCCAAAATAGTTCATTTCCAATGAAGTGTCTAGTGGGTTTCTCTGCTGAATTGGTTCGCCCTTTGTCCCGATGTTTCTATACTTCCCTTTCCCCTCCCCAAATCAGATAAACTAAAACACAAGACAAAGGGTACAGAAATCAAGAACAGTGAAGGAGGGAATAAACCAAAGAAAACAAAAGAAAGAAGAAGAATAAAAAAAATTCACAAACTGTATAATGAAAAATCTCTTACTTCCATTTCTTGGAGTTCATCTCAATAAACATCATTTTATATGAACTTATGCAAATAGCTATTGAACCTTTGTGATCCTCTTCTAAGAATACCCTTCTTTGTTCCTGCTTTGTGAATGTTTAGACTGCTGTTTAATCAATCATGTCCAGGTGTAATTATTTGCATATATATATATATATATACACACACATATGTTCTTTATTGTAAAAATACTGTACAGAGGGGTTTCAGTTACATGAGTGAGGTAATGAGTACATTTCCTATTGAGCTTTGTTACCTCCTCCTTTGTTTTTCCCCTACCATTCCCTCTCTGCCCATCTGCCCAACACCTTCACCTTCCCCAACCCTGAGGTTGTAAAGTACGTTTTCAACATAATGTCTTGTACATCTCATTGTTACAATGCATCTACCTGTATCCTTATTTCAGCATTTCATTATTTCTCTTCCCCTCCCCAAATTAGAAAAATGTATATACAATATGCAGGGCAACTGCATCAAATACATTACTATACAATGAGTTTACTGGTAGATTGATAGGCACATTCTTTTTCAAATAGTTGGAACTTGGTTTGATCCTTGACCTCATTTCTTGTAGTCAAGTACTTGTTTATAGTGCAGTTTTAGAAAATACGGCTTGGTTATTTCAATACTAAGATGAAGATTTTCCTTCTTACTTCAGAATCTGGTATCCCATTTCAAAGTTCACCTGCAGTGACCCCGTTCCATGAATTATATACTTGATTTGAAACTAACCTCCCCTTATTTAGATTTTAGGAATTACCTTTTTGTTTTGATATATTCTAATACTAACAGCATTGTTAATATAAGAGGTCTGTAGTTTGGGGTTTTTAAATCACCTGTTTAACTTTCACAAAAGTACAGGTAGTTAATGGCCAGGAAAATCGTTATAGTAGCTTGAAAATCAAAAGCAGAATGTATAGATGAAAACTTAAATGAATAAGAGTTAGCTTTCAATATCAGAAAGCTTTGGGAAGATAATGCTCATGTCCCAGGAGAATAATCTATTCTTTTTTTTTTATTGTGAAAATACTGTACAGAGGGGTTACAATTACATGGGCAAGATAATGAGTACATTTCTTATCAAACATTGTAGCCTCCTCCTTTGTTTCCCCTTACCATCCCTTCCCATCCTCCCCCGCCCCCCCCACCCAATCCTTCCCGCCCCCCCCCCCCCACACACCAAAGTTGTAAAGTTAGTTTTTGACATAACGACTTGGGCATCTCATTGTTGCAATGGGTCCACCTGTATCCCTATTTAATCTATTCTTTAACTTACATTTTCTTCCTCCTCATTGTTCCTATTTCAGCCTCTGGTAGCTATCATTTTACTTTATATTTCTATGAGATTCGCTGTTTCTGATTCTGCCTATCATTAAGATTGAAGTAGTTTCTTTTTTGTGACAGGCATATTTCCCTCTGGGTCCTTCATCCATGCTCTTGTTGAATGCGGCAGTGTTTCTTGATGTTAATAGATGAGTCATATCCCACTGTGTATACATCACATTTCGGTCACTGACTCATTATGTAGTGAACACACAGGAGATTCTATACTCTCATTCTTTTGTCCCTGCTGTGGTGACCTGTCTCCACACCTCTAAAATGTCCCAGGAACTCAATATAACCATGTCCTCTTGGACGCATTCTCTCTAGCTTACATTTTCTGTTCCTATTACACTAAATGAGCCACTGTATAATAAATATGTCTATAGGTTCTGGCCTGTGGAATAGCATAGTAGGTGTTCAACAGAGGCTACAGAATGGAATAAGCAACATATAGTCTTAAAAGTAATTTTACTAATATATTTTCTCATTTTTTTGGAAACCCAGATGTATGCAGTGAAACTTCCCCTGTAGTTGAAGACATGACCTCAGTGCTTCATGAACAGAGGGACCTGCCTCGTGGTGTCCAGCGTGGAAAGGGACCTGCTTCCAGAGAGCCTGGATGGTGAATCCTGGCAACAGAATCAGGGACAGGGGAGAACAAACACAGGGATTCCTTAGGAATTAGCACATGAGGATCAACTTCTCTGATTTGTTCATTTTTTTCCCAAAGTGTATAACAATGGCCCCTTTCAAAAATATATTGGCATCAGCAAATATTGATTCCATAAGTTAGTAATAACTTTTATAGTACTTTTATTTTGCTATGGACAAACACTTGTAAGAATGAAAGGAAAATATCCTTAAGTTCTTAATTTTCTTAAGCTCTATACAGACAGCTTGAAAGAGCATGCTGAATGGAAACCACATGAAGTAGGTGGATATTGATGGTCTTCACATGTTGGAAATGACTCAGAAGAAGGCTGTGGTTTGGCGTAAACATTAAAACTTTGTGTTTGTCATGAGCTTAAATTGAAAATTAACAATCTTTTCCCTCCCCCCATTGTGGATACAATTTAAATGACCATAAATATATAATACTTCCCAGTATCAGCTATGACTCTCCAGATACCACCAAATTCTCATTAACAGAGAAAACTTCATGATTCAGTTTGGCAATTGGAAAAAAGGAAATCCCTCCCCACCTCTCCCTTCTCCTTCCTTCTCCTCCCCTCCCCTCTACTCCCATCTCCTTCCTTCCTTCCTTCCTTCCTTCCTTCCTTCCTTCCTTCCTTCCT
Source organism: Dipodomys merriami (assembly GCF_024711535.1). Classification (NCBI taxonomy): domain Eukaryota; kingdom Metazoa; phylum Chordata; class Mammalia; order Rodentia; family Heteromyidae; genus Dipodomys; species Dipodomys merriami. Next base: position 5,558,980 of record NW_027203381.1, read on the forward strand.
TCCTTCCTTCCTTCCTTCCTTCCTTCCTTCCTTCCGTCCGTCCTTCCTCTATCTCATAATACAAAATTGCCATTGTTTAAATGTGCACTTTGGGCCACAATGCATGAAGTACAGAGAAATAAAAAATTAAGGCAGGGCATATAGCAGAAGTTCTGAGTGCTAGAGAAGCAAAATCTTCTTTAGATATGAATCTAAAATCATAACACATTAAATGGGTGTCTTTAATTGATGCTTTTATTCTTTACTTTTATTTAGTAACTTGTTTTCTTGATCCATTATGTAAATTTCCTGTAGATGAATTCTCTTTCTGCTGTAGTTTCCAGAACCTTCCAAATTGGATTCAAAACACATCAGTGGTTTTTAGGGACTAGTGTATGTGAAACATGTGCCACGTTTTTATGAGGAATATAAAGGAGTAGCCTGCAACATTCTTGCCTTTGAACTGCTTATAATTTAGCCAAGGATACAGAACACACTCATATAACAGCAGGTGGAAAACTTAGGAGCTCAATAATTCTCTCTTTTCTCAAGTTCTGTGTGAATCCTCATTATATTGCAGAAAGACTCATAAAAGCCAAATGTACTGTGTTGTGCATTTATAAAATTATAGGATTAACTCTCAGTATAAATCTCAAAGTCATGGAACTTTTTACAAAGAGCAAATTGAAGAAAAATACTTAAACTTTGATCTACACTCAGCACATTATGGGACCTTGGCATCTTTTACCCTGATCATACCCTGAGATCTGAGTGGCAGAAAAGAATGACTTGATTCATAATTGCTTTTCAGGAAATAGGGAATTCATTTTAAAACATATGTCAAGAGCCAGAGCTCAATGATTTTTTTGTTTTTACTTTCAGCTCTCTTTGAAATAGCTTAGGAATGCAATAAACAAAACACCTTTAATACCATCTCTGTCTATGCATAGGTTTAAAAAGGCATATTGCAACTAATGAATAAACATTGTGGAATTCAAACAATAAAGCAATGTAGAATGCCTAAATGTAGCACTACCATTATGCTTCAGCTTCTGTCTTGGGGAAAATATAAAACAGAAAATATAGGTGCAAGATATTCCTAAAGTTTAAACAGAAGTTTGCTTAGGCAAATTGTGAAAATTAGATATCTAGTAGTTTGATCATTCTACCTATAATATATTTTGTATATGCAAAACTACTTGTGACATGACAAAAGGAATTTGGTACAAATAAAGGGGCATATTGAAGAATTATACCAGTAGTTTAAATTTTTATCTGGTGAGTCATAAAATTTCTTCAGGTAGTCAGATGACAGAATACACACATTTATATTTATTTTCTTTCATTAGGAATTACACTGTCTTAGATTTATGACTCAGCTTCCACATCAGTGTTTCTCCACAATACTAGGTTTTTATAAATGGAAAGAAGACAAAAATAAGTGTTTTAAAGGGAAACAAAGAAGATAATGGTTGGTTTTGCCTTTATTTTCCTTTGAAGCTTCAGGTTTCGAATTTAAGACTTTGATCTTTATAACATAACAGATGGCTAGTCTTTGAAATGTTCTGCATGGATCAAATATCTCTCCTTTAAAAGGCTTTCAGGAGTCAGTCTGGACATCTGGTATTTCAAAGCATATCTATTGAATATTACTTTTTCTTATCTTAAATGTAATCAAAGCTCTTTCATAGCCATTCAACAAAAGTTTTGTGTATGGAATAGGTAGATGCGAGCAAATTACAAATACATATCCTATATGTTTTTGTCTGTGTCTCATAAAAAATGTATATGTACAGTAGTAACTCTAAGACTAGGCCATAAAAAAATTAGGACTAGAACAGAAAAACAAGCCCCTTTCTGCATGCAGCCATAGAATGTGCTATCGTTAGATGAGTGCTTGAAGAACAGTAAGCAATGTCAACTCCTCAATGAGAATAGCAGAAGAAAAGTCCCCTTTCTTTCTTTGGAAATCAACCCTATTTTCTTGGATCTTGGAGCTGACAACTGAGGACACTGAACACAGACTGGTTTCAATGAATTATGTATTTAGGCTTTATCATTATTTTTTAAGCATTTACAAGGGTCATCAAGATACATGACCTCACTCTATCCAGACTATCATATGTTCCTGTGTACCAGTCTTAGTTCACCTCCAGCACAGAATGTGTACTCTTGTTTTCTACATGATAGCTGCACCTCTTCTTTCTGAAATCAAATCTTCAAGGTGTCAGTAAACAGCATAAGTTTGTGTAATGTCACCCATAAGTGTAGTTCACACTTTCTTATGGTAACTATTCAACACAGGTTCAATTACTACTCTAATTAAAAAAGTGTTGTTAAAAAATTGATAGTGAGCAATAAAAGTTTGCCTCATCAAGAATTCCCCCAATATTCAAATTACAAAACTTCTCACTGGTCTTTAAACTATAAAGGAAGACAACATAGAATACTTGAATAATGCCCAAGTTTATCATTGCAGTGTAGTTACTTTGGAAGGTTTTTCAAATCATCTAACATATTCCAGGCTTGAATGTCTTCTTCTATAAAACTAATGTGGCATCAGAGGAATACTTAGTTTTATATGTTTACATAAAACCAATTTAACATGGTTATAATGTGACCGTTCAAACTATATGGGTAGACATCAAGAAGCAGTTTCTGTGATTTATATTGAGATTTTTATAGAATGATGGGTACAATAAAAGTTACCTCCTAGCCAGGTGCCAGTGGCTCATGCCTGTAATGCTAGCTGCTCAGGAGGCTGAGATCTGAGGATGACAGTTCAAAGCCAACCCAAGCAGGAAAGTCCACAAGACTCTTATCTCCAGTTAACCACCAGAAAACTGGAAATGGTGCTGTGGCTCACAGTGTTAAAGTGATAGCCTTTAGCAAAAAGAACTGGGTGGTAATGTTCAGGCCTTCAGTTCAAGCCCCATGGCCAACAAAATATTACCTCTTTAGACTGATGGAATATGAAACCTAAGGCAGAAAAAAAGGAGAGAAAGAGACTCAGGGAAGGAATAATTGCGTGGAGAAGGAAGTTATTTTTGCTATTCATATCAAGAACACTAATTATTTATTACCTTGTCCCAGGCTTGTTTTTTTTTTTTTTTTAGTGAGGTTAGTCTCATTCTAAGAAGGTGCATAGATCTGCTCTTTGTTGTTGATATTGTTGTTGTTAATATCTTTAAGTAGTTAACTAAGGAGTTGCCATTTAACACAGCAGTTTATGAATGCCATGGATCATGCTCCGTGTTACCCCTTCCAACATTCTCCCCCTCCCCCCTCTTCTTCGTAGGCTATACATTGGGTCGGTTCCTCTTCATAGATCTTCTTTTATATGTTATCAAATTAATAGAATATTCTATGGTTGTCATTTTATCTCTAATAACAAAAAAATCATCCTCATCAAATTTCTGCTCATTTCAATATATGTAAGCTCTGAAGTGTGTGTGTGTGTGTGTGTGTGTGTGTGTGTGTGTGTGTGTGTGTGTGTGTGTGTGTGTGTGTACATAAGACGTACGATTTGGACCTCATTTCTGATTTTCCTTTACTCCTGTGAGCACAGCTTAAATCCAGTAAAGCCCAGCAGGCCGGCCCAGCACCCGGCTGTCCTAGCTCAGTTCTGTGATTCGGTTGATGGCATTATGCAGATTGAAAACAGTTTTGAAAATGCCATATGGTAACCCCTGCTAAATAAAAGGTTTTCGACACAGTGGGTTCAGATCGCTTCAGACAGACAGGAAATAAATTTAATCATACTTCAGTAGATCTGAAAATTGGGGGGTAATAAGGTGAGAAAATGAGAAGGGCCGGGGGCTGGGCAGGACGAGGCGGAGGCTGGAGCAGGTGTCAGAGGGCCCACCAGGTGTGTCGGGCTGGGTGGAGCAGAGAGGATCTGCTCATTGTTAGCCTCTCTTCCACCGCCTAACTCATGATGTCTCCGATCGCTATACCGCAGGCAGGGCCTGCCGAGCCCAGCTTTCCCAAAAGCGTTTCATTTCTTTCTTTTTTTGTGTGTACATTGTTATTGTAAAAATACTGTACAGAGGGGTTATGGTTGCATGAGTAAGGTAATGAGTGACTCCCTCCTTAGTTTTTCTCCTACCATCTCGTCCACCTGCCAACTCCTCCCTCCCTGCCCTCCCGAAGTTGTAAAGTTCGTTTCCAACTTAGTGTCTTGTACATCTCATTGTTACAGTGGGTCAACCTGTATCCTTATTTCAGCGTTTTGTTGCTTCCCTTCCCTAAATTAGAAAAATGCATATACAAGATGCAGGGCACCAGAATGGAGGAGGAGGAGGGGGGAGGAGGAGGAGGAGGAGGGGGGGGAAGAGGAGGAGGAGGGAGGGGAGGAAGAGGAGGGGGAGGAGGAGGAGGGGGGAGGAGGAGGAGGAGGGAGGGGAGGAGGGGGAGGGGGAAGGGGAGGGGGAGGAGGGGGAGGGGAAAGGGGAGGGGGAGGGGAAAGGGGAGGGGGAAGGGGAGGGGGAGGGGGAAGGGGAGGGGGAGGGGGAAGGGGAGGGGGAGGAGGGGGAGGAGGCTGCGTTTCACTGAAGCCCAGGTTGAAGTATGACCTGGGAACTCTGGTAGAACCTGGATGGCGGGTACTCGAAGCCTTTGATCAAAGTTTTGTGGCTTTGGCTCGAATATTTGGAATGTTTCCTTTGAGTTTTCCAGTTCTGTTGGCAATGGTACAGCTCCAGATGGCATGCTCGCCTGCAGTCCCGACTCTCCTTTGCCTCTCCAGTCAGCGATGAGGTGATACATATTCATGGATAGTTCTTGTCTTTTCCCGTTACTTCCAAACATTTAAAAATCACAAAATCAATAAAGAGTTGGCTTCATAAATAATAAATGAATAAGTGGAAACGAGTCAGAACAAGCGATCTCACTTGTATAATAGAATTTGCTCCTTGAAGTTGTATACAAAAATGGGTTGGGGATAAAAAACAAACAAACAAATAAAAAACCCGAGGAAACCAATTTGAGGGCAGCGTGCGCTTTCTGGTGGAGGGGGCTGGGATTTCACACCCATGTTCCCATTGGCAAATGACAATGGCACAGCTGCCTGCTAGCCTGCCCATGGCCGCCCTGCTACATGGTTTCTTCATCTACAGTTTCAGTTGAAGCATAGCTAGTTCATTAAACATCGGAATAGGAATTGCACCATTCAGACAGAAAGACATAAATACCCAGTAGAGAAAATTTACAACTACCTGACATTGCGTTTGTGTGGGCCTCAAATGCATGATTTCCTTGATGACTAAAACAACCTATGCTTGCTATGCTTTGGTTTGGCGTTGTCCACCAACACACTTTTCTCACGGGTGCAGGCTTGATTAAGAGGCAATCTCAGATTTCAGAGGTGGTAGACAGAGATGCATGTGGTTCTTGTGTGCAAATGTATGGTCATGTCTGTGTTATTTCTCTGAATTCTTAGGCTACACTGAGGCACTGCTGAAGTTCCAAAATGGTTGCACAATTTTACATTTCCACAGTGGTGAGGGATAGCCCTTATCCTTGTGAATGCTTGTTCTTGTCAGATTTGTGCCATTTTCATTCCTGTGACTCACCAGAAGAACACTATTCTGATTTGGTAAATTAGCCTATATGGCTGGAACTGGAGATGACACACTAATAAAAATAAGCTAGCCTCAGAGATGATATGTTTTTTGTCTCATAGAATTCCCCCCTTTAAAAATGACTTGAGAATAGGAAGAAGAAGAATAAAGATTAAGAGGAGGATCAATGTGTGGGGGAAGGGAATAAATGCAGATAATGGGAAAAGTAGATATGTTGAGAATTCTTGTATGCATGTATGAAAATGTTATAATGAAATTCATTATTCTTTACAATGATTTTATCCTCTAAGTTATCTGGGCTCAAAAATTTCAAGAACAATCTCAATTTTATACTCATATTCTCCAATGATTTAATGTCTTATTCATCCCTCCCACATAGGTAAAATGTGAAAATTGAACTCACTGGAAAGTAGAACTCTGCCCAATCCACCCCAGTGCAGTTTTGTATACCTGCACTTCAATATTCTATGAAACATTTATATTCATCTGTGACAGGTACTCTTTATAGAAGGCAAATTATGTTTTCAGAGGGAAAAAGTTAAATGTCTTTTATTTCAACTCAAGTATTTTGATGTACACCTTTCATAAAAATAGAAACATTATGTAGTGTTAATAGTGGATATATTTGTACTTATTTTTCAGGATTTTATAGTGCTGGAATTAACTGCATACAGAACAGCTCTTTCATAAAGCACTATCCAGAAACAGAGAGTTGAAACCTATTTCACTGTTAAACTTATATAGCATGTTAGTTTGAATAGAACAGATGTGGGAAGAGAATAAAGAGGTTTTTGTGTCTTGGCAATTGTAGTGTATTAGCAATAGAAATTCACTCCACCTCATGCATGAACTTATTTTGAGATGGTGTCATATCACAGTTGTCCACAGCAACTGACCGCATGAGTTCAAAATCTCTGCACAAGGGCATGGATATTCTAGTTCAGAAAACAATGTGAAACAACAGTTATGTTTTATTTTTCCCACATATTTTTCTCATGTCATTGCTCTTCATTCCTTTCTCACTTCCCAACTTCCACCTAGACTCATCTCTCTCTCTCTCTTCCCCCTCCCTTTCTTCCCTCTCCCTCCCTCTCCCTCTCTTCTCTCCCTCTCTTCTCCTCTCTCTCTCTCTCTCTCTCTCTCTCTCTCTCTCTCTCTCTCTCTCTCTCTCTCTCTCTCTCTCTCTCTCTCTCTCTCTCTCTCTCTCTCTCTCTCTCTGGTGATAGATAACCCCTTCAGCACTTTAATAAGAAGATTGGCTAATGTTGTCTATGCGTGTCTGTAACTGGGTGAGTTTCATCTGAATAATAAAATTTTAAAACTACCAGTGTGATGATGAACTGATTAAATTTTCATAGACAGGAAAAGGAGATGAAACAGAAGACCTCTATGAGGACTAAAAAGTAAAGACTTCTTGAAGGATCACGAAATACATCAACAAATATATTCTCAAGGGTCTATAATCTTTGTGAATAATCATGCTATCTAAAAAGAAATTTACAACTTAGAACAACACAGCATATAACACTGACCACAGCAATGCACCATCAAAGCTTAGTACTGAGATCTCTTTGTGTGGCATTCAGTCTTTCCTATTCCTGCTCTCCCTCATTTCCTGAATTCCCCTTTGTCTTCACTCTCTTACTGTATTCATTGGTCCTTGAACTTGTGCCTATGGCAGATCTTGTTCTTCTGTTACCTCTGAGTAACAGTAGATGGGAATCACCGTGATTGAGAGAAAGGCAAAAGCATCAAATTGCAGAAAGCTATTTCTTAACAAAATACGTATTTGGGCATTTAAGATAGCTGTTTCAATAATTAACACTACAAGTCTTTCCTGTGAAAATTACCTAGGTGAACGTGCTCATAAGCGAGTCTATGTAGGCAAAAGCACCAGTTCAAATTCAGTTAATTCTGAATGTACTTTTCAGCATATTTTAGTATTACACCATTCATGGTTCTCTGTCATCTCTGTCCATATGGCAATATTGCTTAGTTGTGTTTTTTATTGTTCCTTTTTTGTTTTAACATTTATTACTGCATTTAGCACTAAGTGTGAAATGGACAACATTAGCCTGTCTATTATATTTTAGCAAAATGGACTACATTGACCAAAATATACTCCAAGATTTAGCTTCAAAACATGTTTGATTCTGAATATACTTGGCAAGTTGAAACCAGATTTATAAAAATGAATGCACAGAGTAAGAATAGCGTAGCATGTGAAAGAAGTGATGTAGAAATAAGCAATTGCCAGATTTGAGATGTGGTAAATGCCAAGAGGACATTTCAGGTTTGTGCCAATCAAACCTGAAAACATCAGGTTGATAAAATGTTGACATATGTCCAGACAATTTGGCCTCTGTCCAAAGCTTTCCATGTGTCGTATCTACCCTGGACATCTTAGCATCCATGGGTATGGAGAATGCTATAACAGCAAGAAGAGGGCAAGGACACTTCAAGGTCGTGAGGATGGAAGGCTGCTAGGTAGTTCTGGGTCCTTTTTGCATGTCCCTGCTGATTTCATCTTGCAGTTTGATAATTCTTGAAGACAGACAGATGGTGAGGTAATGAATAGCAAAAAGAAGAATCTTTAATTTAATTTAGCAATGCAATTTTTATTTGTAAAAGTAAGAGCTGAATAGTATGTATTTTTCAGGCACCAGAGTTGCTTAGCTTGCATGAGACACAGGGTTTCATCCCATCCACACAACAAAGAAATTATGAGAAAGTGATAAATTATGTGAAAACCAATAGCATTTACAGGTGCCTAGGATGAATTACAGACACATATTTTGTGATCTTAGGAAGAAAATGTGGTTAATACATGAAGCTCAGAAACCTGAAGGGAATCATAAAATGAATGCTAGGTATGCTCACAAACCTCTCCAAACCTATTAACACATCTAATGTCTATTGATTAAGGAGCTAAGAACCCAGCTTAGCCAGGTTTATTGGATAATAAATAAATCATTTTAAAGAAGAGGTCTATCTATTGAACAATTCTCCTGACTGGTTTTGCAGAACAGCATGCGCATATATCAGTGATGGCATATGTAATAATTTAATCCTGCAATGTTTGGTGTGCACTGGCCCTAAGGACAGACATGAACACCAAGGCAGTATAGTTTAAGTTAAAATCATGGCTGCTTTGTAGATAACCTTCCTGGGTCATTTGTCATGCTTGAATTTCCATCAGGTCTTTCATCATTTAAGAGAAAATAAAATATGAATTTTGCAATGGCCCAATTGAATTGGCTATGGGCTACCTGGGAGCATTTCCAGCATTATTAATTTCATATTCCATATTATTTATAGAGCTCCCTGGGCATGAAAGAAATAAAATACGAGGCAAATAGCTTTAGGGAGAGATTTAGGGTATGTATATACTGGAGGCTCCTGAAGAAATGAGATTGGAGGAATTCTAGAAGGAAGGGTCACTCATTTTTGGAATTGGGAAAGTCACTGAAGAAAATTTTCATCTCCTAGAACCATAAGATTTCACATTTCAGAAAAAATAGTGAGACAATTATAATTCTGTAGATTCCTCACAAAATGGATCAATAAAGCCAGATATACTATCCTAATCTGAATGCTGGCATACTTTCAAACAACTTACATATTGATTAACATATATTGATTAACTTATATATTGTTCTAGTCAATGATTTGTGTGTCAATTATATTTTTCTCAAATTTAAATATGTTAAAATCAAGCATTAACATAGCCAAATACTGGGAATTCAATATCTATCTTCAATTTGAGATATGTTTTTGAGAAATCTACACATCATTTTAAATAGTTGCTTTGGCAGTTTCAAACTTTTTCTTCCCTTTATGAATTGTGTAATATATAACTTCTATGTTTCTTAGAGTTAGGTCATCCATTTGCAAGTTAACTACGTTGAAATTTAACTGAGTTTTTTTAAGATCTTTTGAGTAAGAGCAAAGAGATATGCTTAGATTTCATGTTAAGATATTTGATGAAACAAAATCTTAAGAAACTATTCTTATGAAACTAATCTTATAAAACAGGAGATACAAAGTAAATCCACAGCTTCCATCTGTGTCCTTCATGCTGATGTCCCAAGTTTTTATTCAAATAATGGCCATTTTTAAAAAATAGAAAAAGCGAATTTCCCACTTATTTTAAGTGGGTTTGAATAGTCACTCATGGGCTTTTGTGGAGTGTATGTTTTTATGGCAATTTCAATAAACAAAAGGATAACATAGTAATAATCATAATCATAATAGTACAAAATATATTAGGTGATCTTTTAGATGTACGTAAACATAGTGAATCACATCTCCCAATTAAGAGACTGAGTTGAAAATTGGATAGAAGTTGTTTGTAATAATGAAGATACTGCTTTTCCTTCATCTGCTGTTTACCCTCTGTTGGGTATTTTATTTTCCAAATTATCCAGTCTGTGGGTTTTCTTGTCCAGCATCCCACAGAAATAATTAGCTATCACAGTGTTGTATTTCTCGCATGGACTCTTGTTCTGTATTTCACTTGTACGGAGGAACGTGCACTCTTTAGAAAATCTTGTCAGACTCAGTTGAAATGAGTGCTGTGCCCATGAATGCATTGTCTGCAAACAGGGAGCACTCACTGGTAATCAGAGGCGAGTATGAAACGCGCGCTCTGCGCACAGACTGGACACTGGCAGGCCGTGTCTACCAGTCGGTGCAGGTGGGGGAAGGCGTTGTGACCTGACTTGGCTTCTCCAGATCCCGCGGTAGTGGCTGGATGCGTGACTCCTCCCGTCCACACACCACTCTCTACACCTGTTTGTATTTGGCCCAGTGCCCTTCTGCTCAAAATGTTTAGAATGACTTCATGCTCTTACTCAATCCCAAGTGTTATTCTCAGGAAGTCATGACAGGAACTTCCCCATTCCAGAACTTGAAACAGGTGAATCCTTTCAGTTTATTGGTAGACTATCTGATATCATGAATGGATACTCCTTAAGATGAAGTGATATGGAATTCAACAATGTGTTGAAAGGGATTCTAACTAGGATGTTCTTTCTCAAATACCACAGATGAAGTATGAATGTAAATACTTAAACAGCGAGAGCAATAGGGAAATAATAGGAAGATGCTGTATGGATCTATACTTTGGTCATAATAATAAGTCATATTTGATTATTCTATTCTTAACCAACACTTTTCCTTTATTAAAATATTCCGTGACAAATACAACACATGATTTTTTTTATCACAAATATCATTTAACAGATTTGAAAAATGTACTTCAGGCTTTGCCAAAAGAACTCTATTACACCTGAAAGTACAATCTTTCATGTCATAAAAATTGTCATATTCTTATAGAAATGTCAATGGTTGTCTTAAAGCAGATATTTTTGCATTTCATTACTTCAAATAAGCTTTAAAAGTGGCATGAATTTTAAACTTTTTATTATATTGTTTTCTTTAGGTATGTGTAAAAAGGGATTGCCATTCAACATGTCAGTTTATGAGTATATTTTTTTTACTTTTTAATATGCCTTAAATCTCCTTTATTCTAAAACAGCCCCAACTCAGTTTTCTTAGGAATTAACTTGTTGAGGACTTGAACTGTTCACCCTTTGCATCCATTCTGAGTTTGTCTAATTGCTTCTGTCTGCTGTCCTTTAATTCTCTGTTACTTTTGTCTTCTGGAAGATTTATATATAAATCGTTTAAAGACTGTCTAATGATGCTTCACATCTACAAACATAAAATATGATTCTTCTAACAATGTTAAAAGTAGCCACTTGGGCTGGGAAGGTGGCTCAGTGGTAGAGCGCTTTTGCCTTGCATACATGAGGCTCTGGGTTTGAATCCTTAGCACCACATAAGCAGAAAAAAAAAGCAGCCACTGAAATTGTTTTAACAACCCAATGCTTATATTTGTAAATTTGCTTTTTTAAGTTTTTCTTAAGATTAGAAGGTAATCATGACAATTTGGCACTTGGAAAATATTTGAGTTCATGTTTATGTAGTTAATTTATTTCTATTAACAATAATAGTTGTCTAGGTCAATTACACCTTTGAATTTGTATTTCTGTGTTTATACTATCTTCGGTAGAAAACAATTGCCACTCATTACATTCAGGATTAGTTTTTGGAGCAAATGACAGAGTTCTTAGTCTTCCCCTGTAACTACCAGAATTCAACATAAAGAATTAATCTGTTAATTTTTGCCAACTGTTATGAAATGTGCTGGGGTTAGTCACATGGTTGAGAGTTGTAATTGTTTTTATTTTGATTTCTCTTTCTTTGAGTATCATTTTGGACTCCTAAAGCTTTATTCATTTACTAAGTTCAATAAATCATGGATTCATTACCTGATGAGATGAAATCTATTTCAGTCTTATAAGGGGGAAAAAAACAGCTATTTGGAAAGAGTGAAAAAATGGGATTCCTCGAAAATAAATTGAAATCTAGTTGAAATCAAGAGTTTTGGCTCTGATTAAATAGGGCAATATCAGGTGGAGAATGTGTATAGAATTTAAGGACAGCAAAGGCTTAAGCAGAGATAAATGGTGGATATGAGTCAGTAGAACAGATATTAACTATGTAGAAACAATGGCTGAAATACTTGTGTGTGTGTGTGTGTGTGTGTGTGTGTGTGTGTGTGTGTGTGTGTGTGTACTAGGGGTTGAACTCAGAGGTTGATGCTCACACTTGGCTTTCCTGACTGGTACCCTATTGCCTGAGACACAGTTATAATGAAGTCTCTCAGATTTTTCTGTCCAGTCTGGCTTCAAACCACAATCTTTCAAGTCTCAGCCTCCTTATTGAAGAGGAGTATAGGTGTGAACTACCTGAACCGAGCTTGAAAAAAAATCTTGAGATAATTGTATAGGAGGTGGTGCAGTCTATTCACAGGTAAAGGTAAGCCATATGCACCAACACTAAGATCAATAGAACCAAATAATGGAACAATAATAAACACAATAACAATGCCAATATCAATTCCATATGTTTATATGTGATAATGAATTAATACTGTACATACAGTTTTAAGAGTTTCAAATATTGCCTGTATTTGTCCTCATCCTATTAAATACACATAAATGTGATTACTCGAATTGATCAGTTCACTTATAGAGAAACTGCACAATCATAGAGAAGGTTCACTGAAGTAGAATTCACGTACAAGACAGATTTCAAAGACTAATGAGAGTCAAGAAAATGTGGTGTATATATGCAATGGAATTTTATTCATCCATTAGAAAGAATGATATGGTGCCATTTGCATAGAAATGGAAAGACATGGAATCAATTACATAAAGTGAAGTAAGTTAGGCCCTGAGACAAAGGATGCATGTTTTCTCTTCTATGTGGAAGGTAGATTTAGCTTACAAAACTTGTATGTTGGGTGGTATGCATGTTTATGCAAAGGTATTAACTAAGCCAGACCCCAGTGGCTCATGCCTATAATCCTACTTTGGAGGTTGAAATCTGAGGATTGTGGTTTGAATCCAATCCAGGCAGAAAAGTCCATGAGACTCTTTATCTTCAACTAACTGCTCAAGAAAAGCTAGAAGTGGTGCTGTGATTCAACTGGTAGAGTGCTATGCTTGAGCAAAAGGAGCTCATGGACAGCACCCAGGCCCAGAGTTCAAACTCCAGGACTGGGAAAAAAAGTATTAACTGAAGTATAGTAGATTCAAGGGAGAAGCCATATAGTTTAACTCCTTAGAAAGTCAAAGTCTAAGTTCAGAAAAATCAAATAACAGGAAGCCAGTATTCGGAAGGGGTTGGGTAGGGTCAAGAGGAAAAGGGTAGACAAATGAAGAGGAGAAGAGAGAGAGAATGCAGTCAAGAATTAAACATATAGCCTACAAAATGAGTAAGAGTGAGGGATTGGGGTAGGTAAGGGAGGGATGGGTCAGAATGTTGAAAGGGGTGACACTGATCAAGATATACTGGATTCAATATATTGTGTTCCTAAACTGCTTTGTTAAATAGCAGCTCCTTTGTACAACTGCTTAAAGATAATCATCATCACCATCACCATCATCATCATCATATTTATTTTAAGAATAAAAATAACCAAGGCTAAAACTGAAATAATCCACTAGGAGATACCTTGAAGGCTTCTGGACTTTAGTAAGATCTAAAAAGGAGTGCAGGGTGAGTTATCATTGCTTCCATATCCTGGGGGTGAGAGCACAATCGCAAATTCACCGAGTCTCCCTCCTGCAAGAGCTTCTCCACCCTTGCTCATCTGTTCACAGCACACAATAGAACATAAGCTGGTGTGTTGCTGAAATTCAACATTTTAGGATGGAAGCCAAGGTTTGATCATAATTCAACTGTTCAAGTTGTAAAAATGTTTGGAAAGTTAATTTATGCGTGAAAGAAAATCAGTGAACTTCAGATATGCAATAGACTGGCACACTTGATAGGTCTTCTCTTGAAGGAATTGATGATATCTTTGACTATATGAGACTGAGAATATTCATTCTGTCTTGATTATTTGCATATTTTCTTCTTCTTTCATTGTTTTTCATTATTCATTTATCTTCTCAATTATTCTGCATCATGAGATGCAGTTAATTGTTTTAGGATATTTTTAGCAGCTTCTAAAATTTGCAATCTGCCTACAGTTGTTCAGTGAGAAAATTCTTAAGTCCATTGCTATTATTCACAAGTCATATAATGTTAGCTAATACTATTAATTGCACACTACTTCAAAATTCAGTTCAAGGCCTTATGGTAGTTTGAACCTTCCAGTTTTAATCTATAAAGAAATCTTGCTCCAATTGACTTAACTAGACACTGTCACCCAAGTAATTAGATTAAATTATACAAACCTCCAAATACTTTTGAACTTACAAGAACAACTTGTACTTTAACTTGAAAGTAAGTCTCTTCATGCAAAGTCTCTTCCCTCTGCACCACCTTCTGTCACATCATTAGCCTTCTCATGTGAGTTCTGCTACTGAGTCTGTGATTTTGTGAACAACTCACCTCAAACCTAAAACTCTTAAATTCATTAGAATAAGACAAAATCCTAAATCATTCCCCCTTGGAAACGGATTCATATATGAGACTTTTCCTTGACATGTGAAGATCTCCGTTTATTAGGTAAGTAAATTCCCATGGTGAATTGCAATTCTTACTTTAATAGTAACCAGATTCAAGCTCATGCCAATCCTGCTCACCCTTATAGATCTCCTCTTCCTTTTCTTCCTCCTCCTCTGTCTGACTTGTGCCTATAATTCACCTGGATCACGCCTATGAGCTTACTTGTTCTCCCTAAACTGTCATCCAAGTAGTGCTTCTACTTAGATGCATATTAGAATAGGAGCATTCTTCAGTAACTTTGTATTACAAAGTCATAGCATATAAGATTAGCAGATTCATGCTTTCTTTCCTATTTCAAACCTTCCATCACAGAACTCTTCTCCCAATGACATGCTATGCTCATGTGGTTCTTAGAGCTTATCAACAAACTGGTCTGAATCTTTGAAACACTTTATCCTAGGGAACAGTTATGAATCTCAAATGTGAATCTCTTTCATTATCCAACATACAACACAAGTAATATTTCCTGTGTTCCTCCAGTCTAGAGCACAGGTACTAATTCCTGAGACCCTTCTTTTAATCTTCTCTACTTTGACTTGATTTTATTGTTTATGTTAAGTTTATACTATTTTCAATAATCTCATTTATTTTATTTTATTTATTTTTTTGTGAAAATACTGTACAGAGGGGTTACAATTACATGGGCAAGATAATGAGTACATTTCTTATCAAGAATTGTAGCCTCCTCCTTTGTTTCCCCTTCCCATCCCATCCTGCCCCCACCCAACAATCTCATTTTTTGTCTATATCATGTCTGCCTGTTTTTACTAGAGAATAAATACATTGATTTTCCCCCTGGCATTTATTATGATTTTCCAAATGTCTATAGCAGAATGAATTACTAATACATATTGGTCAGTATGTGATTCAGTACCTAAACGATTTTAAAATAACATTACATAATTTCATTTTCTTAGATAAAATATTAGATTCTTTGATTCAAAATCTAAATTTTATGCTAACATTGAATTATAACATTCCTTTTATAATAAATTATAAACCTGTTGGTTTTAAATTAGAGACATGATAATGTAATTTTTAAAATTTCATTTAGTGGTTTTATCATCATTCTAATTTTAAAATGTTTAGCTATTTAAATATATTTAAAGTGATTATACAGTATGTATAGAATATTTTCAAAATCAGACTTTGTTGCCAAATTCTTCTCACATGAGTACACCATTTGAATAATGATGTGTTAGGTCAAGAGAAACAATAGATGCTTGTTTATGTGTGTGTATGTGTTGCGTGTGTGTATGTGTTGTGTGTGTGTATGTGTTGTGTGTATGTGTGTGATCATGAATCTGCAACATTGTTGAATTATAAATCACTTTAAAATATCTACCTTGAAACATGCCAATTAAATATTTATGAGACCAGACAAAATTTTAAAATGTTGTAGTTCATTATTTTCACCAATTGTTTTTACTGTGAAATATTTTATCAGAAAACATCTGATGGACACAAATCTGATTCCCAATTAAAAAAAAAAGTCACTAAGTCAAATGAAACATTTTAACTACTCTAAAACACAACCCTTCTTCAGCTTTTTACTTATGAATTTATTTTTGCTGGTCGTGGAGCCTAAACTGTAGGCTGGGCGCTGTCCCTCAGCTCTTCAGCTCAAGGCTAGCGCTCTACCACTTGAGCCACAGCGCCACTTCCAGCTTTTTCTGCTTACGTGCTGCTGAGAAATCGAACCCAGGGCATCATGCATGCAAGGCAAGCACTCTACCACTGAGCCACCTTCCCAATCCCTTCTTCAGCTTTTAAAACACAGAGTATTTTAAATTTGGTATGCTTTAATTACACATTAGTCTTACCATGTTACAACTGAGTTATCATTAACACACTTATGATTCTATCTTGCAGACCTTTCGATTCCTCATGCAGACATCGGGTTGCTTTTTGGTTCCAGATCTTTCGCAGATTTAGCTGAATGTGCTGGCTCCATGTCTAAGGTGGAAGGAGGGAGGATCTTAGAAGGGAATCCATGTAAAACCTTCCCCAGAGCACTTCTCAACTGCGCTGGCACAGGAGGCTGCGGTGGGGAAGATGGAAGGTTCACACTGACTCCAGCACAAACTCCCCATGGCAAGGGACGCAGCGGTACTGAAGTGTTAACAGGCGGATGAAAGTACAGGTATGGCCAAGTGGAAAACAACACTACCTCAAAACAATTGTGATAGAAAAGGAATGGTGGTTGGGGCTGGGAAGGTGGCTCAGTGGTAGAGCGCTTGCCTTGCTTGCATGAAGCCCTGGGTTTGATTCCTCAGCACCACATAAGCAAAAAGAAAAAAGCCGGAAGTGGCTCTGGGGCTCAAGTGGTAGAGCGTTAGCCTTGAGCTGAAGAGCTGAGGGACAGCGCCCAGGCCCAGAGTTCAGGCCCCACGACCGGACACCCCCCCCAAAAAAAAAAGAAAAAAAAAAGAAAAGAAATGGTGGTAAAGATCTTGACTACCCAGCACAAGAACTTTCAGAAACCTCAGTCCTTACCCGCACCACTCCAAAAGCAACGCTTTTAGTTTATTTTTATTTTTGTTTTTATTATTATTTTTTAATTGTGAAAATACCGTACAGAGGGGTTACAATTACATGAGTAAGGTAATGAGTACATTTCTTATCAAGCATTATAGCCTCCTCCTTTGTTTCCCCTTCCCATCCCCCCCTCCTCCTTCCAGCTCCCCCACCCACCCCCCCACCCCACCAGGCATTTTCATTTAAAATAAAATATGATACTTTTAAAGAATGAATTAACTGGTCCACCCATTGTATTAATATGTTAGGAAAGTTTTTGTTTGTTTGTTTTGCCAGTCCTGGGGCCTGAACTCAAGGCATGGGCACTGTCCCTGAGCTTCTTTTGTTCAAGGCTGGCGCTCTACCACTTGAGCCACAGCTGCATTTCTGGTTATGGTTTAACTGCAGGTTATAGTCTCATAGACTTTCATGCCTGGGCTAGATTCAAACTGTGATCCTCAGATTTCAGATACCTGAGTAGCTAGGATTACATGATTAAGACACCCAACAGAGAGGCTTTTTTTTTTTTTTTCCTGCTAGTGAAAATACTAGTTTAGCAGACTTTGTCTATGGTCTATGGTAATGAAATTTTTACTTGGAGTAGATATGAAAGCAATTCTATTCTAATAACTTTATCTAGTGGATTGAGAAACTGAAGCTGTAATAAATTAAATTAGTTAATGTAGCTATCAAGTTGGACTACAGCAAGACTGGATTTAAAATCAGTATTGTTCCACTAAACTATTTTCATTAAATACACATTAGCCTGCCAAACCGCCATTCTCCATTTTGTTGTGGACAGTTGTGAAGGATGGTTTCTGGGTCTCAGAAAGCTTTAGTTAAGATGAACAAATAATTCCCTTTCCTGTCTTCCTATCACAGACTTAAACTAGATCCTAAATCTGTATAAAATATAGATATAAACAATTACAATATAGTAACAATTTGGTTTGGTAAAGAGAAATGTGCTGTTTCACATTGTGTCATCCTGAGTCTATAGTCTTGGGAGTTAAAAGCTTAAGCTCTAAGTCTTGTTGGCAGCGTGTACACTGTAGGGTAGAAGCATTTTACAGCTATAAATTAATAGATTATAATGGCCTCTGGGTTTTGCCTGTGGTACTCCAGTACAATTAATTTAAGCCAAATTCAAGTTTGGTAAACAAATACCCTTGGCTCTTTGCCTACCTTGCTGTCAGACTTAATTCTCTTTAATCATCGCTCATCTCACCTGAAATTTCAGGGAAAAATGTCGTCTAAGGAGCAGTGGTTTATTTAGTGGTGAGGGTGAGGTGAAATTCAGGGACAAGGGTAATCTGGCAATGAGCACCCTGTCAGTGCTTTTCTCCTGTCGTACAGATATAAACATCCACTCTTGGCATTTATTGTACAGGTCAGTCAATGCTGGGAAGCATTAGACTTCACATCTTTGTAAATTAATCTCTGTGGAAAATGCAAATTCTACACTGCCAATTTTGAGGCATGAGGCTGACAGTTTTATTTTTTTTCCTTCTGTCAGCAGAGCCTCACAAAAGACATAAAAGCACCACATAGTAACATTTACATATTTTACCATTCAAAGATCCTATTTGTCTTTCCTCTCTTCCAAGTATATTTACCTTAATAAGATTAAGCCTTTGTTCCTGCAGCTGTACAATTCTGTCTGTAGCTACATGCCAGCTCCGCTGAAAACTGTTCGGATGAATATAGTTTTGATTTAGTAGGATTTTAGTAGAATTCAAAATCGCACCTTACATATATCAAATCAAAAACAAGAACCTAAATACTGGTTTAAAATTATATCTCTGTAATAGTCATGGGAATAATAGCAATATGCTTATAAGAATGATGAGAAAAATAGGTAAAGTAATTGAAAAAGAAAAGGTTAGTTTTGTTTACACTGCTTGGTTTTTTACTATTACTGTTAATGACTGTATGTTCCCAAGAATATGGAATTTCTTTACTATGTGAATCGATTAATTATGTGACTTAATTAATTTAGACCACAAAGGAGCGTTTGTATTTATCTTGAAAACTGAAGTGTAATATTATCTTACATATTAGGCAATAAATACATGATCACTGTTTTTTTCATTGATGTTTTCTGAATTTCATTGTTGCTTGCTTTTGTTTCCACAGATCAATAGTAACTGTCCTTCAAGTAGCAGTGGTCTGCTAATTTAGGTAGACAGGAGAAATCTGAAGACTACATGAATGACAGTTGCCTGACATTTTCTACATGGTGAGCCTATTCCCACAATGAGATGCAATTTGTGTACTATAGTGATAAATCACAGCAAACACTTGTGCTGTTCTTTCTTATCAATTTATTCTATTAGAAGAATGAGCATTAGCAATAATATATTTCTAGTTGAAAGAAATACACCAGTTTCCTTCAGGATCTACATTCCTTTGTTCTTTCTTTTACTAAAAAAAAACCCACAAAAATGTTTTATTTCAGTGGTCAATATATTATCATATTAACAATAAATTTGTTCAGTCAGTATCTGAAGTGGATACTAACATTCTGTCTGGTAAGAGGGTATTGTAGACAAAGCTTCTCATTTAGCATTGGAAACTTTAAAGAATATAGCTGGTTATTAATCGGCATGCTCAGAAGTTTAATGGGTCATCCTGTCTTTACCAGATGTATTCCTTAACCATACCCTTGGGACATTTTATTTGTGTTAATGCTTTGAGCTTTTTATAAAATTTAATTTCATTTTCAAGGTGATGGACAGAGGTTTACAGTTGTATATGTAAGGTAATAAGTACATTTATTATCAAACATTGTTACCCCCTCCCTCATTTTTCTCCCACTTTCTCTCCCCCCAACTCCTACCCCAAGTTGTAAAGTTCATTTCCAACATATTGCTTTGTGAGTATTGCTTGCATTGGTTGACTCTTTGTCCTTTGTCTAATCATTTAATTGCTCTCCTTTCCTTTCTCAAATCAGATAAATGTATCTACCCGGTTACCAGGATCAAATCCAGTAACAATAGGAGATAAACCAAGGGGGTGAATGAAAGAAAAAAAAATAACTTCACACAGTGCTTTAAAAACAACAACAACAAAGAAAAAACCTCTTGTTTCTGTATCTTGGAGTACATTTCAATTAATATCATTTTATATAGCCATATGTAATTAGCTCTTGAACTATTATAAAGCTCTGCTAGAACTATCCTCGATATATACTAATTATTACAAATGAGGGAAACAAAGGAGCCTCTGTTTCTTTGGGTCTGGCTTACTTCACTTAATATGATTGTTTCCAAGTCTTTCCATTTCCTTATGAATGGGGCGGTGTCATTCTTTCTGACAGAAGTATAGAATTCCATTGTGTATATATACCACATTTTCTTGATCCATTCATCTACTGAGGGACATTTTGGTTGGTTCCATATCTTAGCTATGGTAAAAAAAAAGTGCTGCAATGAGCATGGTTCTGCTGGTAGCTTTAGTATGGCCTTGTTTGTGATCTTTTGGGTACATGCCCAGGAGTGAGATTGCTAGGTCATAGGGGACCTATGTCTGCTATCACTAAACATAGGTTTATGTTTAGTCTTTTGAGGAACCTCCATACTGCTTTCCACAGTAGTTGAACAAGTTTACACTCCCACCAACAATATGGTACTATTTCCTTTGGCCACCCTCTCCAGCATCTGTTGTTCTTAGATTTCTTGATTATATCCATTCTAACTGGGATGAGGTGGAATATCAATGTGGTTTTGATTTGAATTTCTTTTATGGCCAGAGGTATATTTCTTCATGTGCTATTGGCCATTCTTATTTTCTCTTCAGAGCAGTCTCCAAGTCTTTAGCCCACTTACTAATCGAGTGGTTGTTTCTTTGAGGATTTGTTATTGAGGGATTTTATTTTTTTAGTTCTAAGTATATTTTAGATATGAGGACCTTTTCTGTTGTATGGCTAGTGAAGATATTCTACTGATCCTGCTAGCTATGCAGGAGTTCTGCAGCTTCATGCAATCCTATTTGTCCAACCTTTTTTGATTTGTTGTGTTTCTGGGTCTTTATTAAAAAAAATTCGGCCTCTGCCAAGGAGTCCTAGAGTTTTTCTATTCCTTCCTATAATGTTTTCAGGGTGTCTGCTTTTACCTCAAGGTCCTTGATCCATTGTTGATTCTGGTGCAGGATGATATATAAGGATCTAGCTTTAGTTTTCTACATGTGTTTAACCAATTCTGCCAGCACCGTTTACTGAAGAAGCTGTCTTTCTTCCGTTCTCTCTCTCTCTCTTTTTTTTAAGCTCCCTTATCAATGATTAGGTCTGAGGATTCATTTCTAGGTTTTCAGTTCTATTCCATTATCTTCAGGTTCTGTTCTTGTGCCAATACCAAGGTGTTTTATTGCTATGGCTTTGTAATTGAGTTTGAAGACTAGAATTGATATTCCTCCAGCACTTTGCTTCCTGATAAGGATTGTTTTTGCTATTATTATTCCATAAGAAATTTTGGATTGTTTCTCTATTTCATTAAAGAATGAGGTTGGGATATTGATGGACACTGCACTGAATTTGTAGCTAGTCTTCGGCAGTATTGCCTTTTTTTATGATGTTAATCCTTCCAATCCAGGAGCATGGGAGGTTTTTCCAATTCCTTCTGCTTTGATTTCCTTTTTCAGGTTTTTAAAGTTTTCATCATAGAAATGTTCACTTCTTTGGTTAAGTTTATTCCTGGGTATTTTATTTTTTGGGGGGTGGCTATTACAAAAGGAGTTGATTCCTGATTTCAGCCATGCTCTACTCATTGTTGGCATCCAGAAAAGCCATTGAATTTTGAGGGTTAATTTTATACTCTGCTACTTTGCCAAAGTTTCAGATCAGCTTGAGTAACTTGGGAGTGGAGACTATGGGGTTATTTACATACAGAATCATGTCATCTGCAAAGAAGAAAAGTTTTATTTATCTTTCCCTATTTGGGTCCCCTTTATGTTTGCCTCTTGCCTTATTGCTCTAGCTAGCAATTTTAGTGCTATATTAAAGAGGAGTGGAGAGAGAAGACATACTTGATTGTAGCAGAAATGGCTTTAACTTTTCACCATTAGGTATAATGCTGGCTGTAGATGTGTAATATCCTTTATTATATTGAGGAGTACCCCATGTATTCCTAGTTTCTCTAGAGCTTTCATCATAAATGGTTGTTGGATCTTGTCAAATGCTTTTTCTGCCTATATTGAGATGATCACGTGGTTCTTGTCCTTGCTCCTATTGATGTGACGAATTATACTTATTGACGTGTATATTGAACAAACGTGCCATGAGCTTTTGTGATTATCTTTTCTTTGCCAGAGACTATGTTATTTAAGTTGTAATTCAAAACAAAGTACATTTGCTACATATTATTAAAGAACCCTGTGATTCAGGAATTGGTTTGAAATACATAGCTGCTGGCTCTATAGGGTGAAGAAGTTGTGTTCAAAATGAGAATTCTCTCTCACTCTCTCTCCCCATCCCCATCTTTTTGTCTATTTTTAAATCTTTTTTTTCCAATTCATTAATGAGCATGCAGTTTTATTCTCTTGGCATATTTTCATTAGTGTGAGTTATGAATGCTTCAACACTGGGAAGGCATTCACAGCATTCATAAATTTCCAAACAAAAAAGGGAATGTAAGAGGGATTTTCAAACATATAAATTACAAAGCAGAACTAGCTCTGTCATGGAAATGCAAAGGTGAGTTGCTTTTGAAGTGAGCCTTGCAAGATAAACTCAGTTTGGTCTGGTGAAAAATGGTGGTGCTTTGCTGACACAACAAGAATGTAGGGGAAGAGAAAGCTGTGGCACAATCACAACTGGTGAAAATGTCAGCATCTGATAAGCTAAAACACCAGCACACTGTAAGCTAGATATATAGTGACTCTACACTGTGACATTTGGTACATATTGCCCAATTTTTGACACATTTATTTTATGTATCATTAATTTAGTTCAGGTAGATTTCCATGGATGCAAGTAGTCATAATTCTGACTAATATTCATCTCAAAGCTACAAAACAAAACCTTCTTGCTTTGTTTTATGTCTATATGAATTTTGGAATTCTCTATAAGTTAAGTCTTTGTTCGAACTTTAATTTAGAAGTTGTTTTTTCTCTCTCTATTATTGGAAATAGGAAAAACACTAACAACAATTACTTCATGTAACAAAGCTGTCTTTATTTCATCATTTCTTGAGGGGGGACAAATTAATTGTTGAGTGATTCAGTGTAAGTATTTATTGCTTAAACAAAAGCCTAGTCTTCATTCCATATGTGTACTGATCATGAATGTTCTAATGTAACAGCAGAAATCATAATTCTCAAAATTGATGCAGAGGTTGAGTGGAATTTTCATTCATCTTTTCATAATGTATTTTACTTTCTTTGTTGTCATTTCTTCCTGTTGACCAAAGTCTTGTAAATATTTTGTTCACTACATCATTAGAATATGGGTGTAACATCTAATTTATTCCTTATCCACTTGATTTTAATCAGATAAATTACTACTTGTTTTTAAATGAAAGTAAACATGAGTTACTAAATCAAACTTATAATGATAACACTGATTAGATATGAGAAACTTTAGATAAACCTATACTATCAAACTTGTGATTGATATACACTGTATGTGGGTATGTAATAGTTTAATGGATACAATTTTAGTTGTAAGCATATTATTTCTTTTATTCATATCTTGGTTTTGACCTGTGGCTTTTTAAAACAGCATTAGAAATTACTCAGCCAATCACCAATGGAAAAAATAGAGGGTAACGTCACAGACATTATACATTTATGATATTTCAAAGATGTATTGTTAATCTTATGTGGGAAACTTTAATATTAATACATTTAAACAAAAATAGAGTTATTTCCATGCATATAAATTGAGAAATTACGTTTTGACACTTCTAATTTACAACAGTCCTGGTATAAAAGTGAGAAATGTGAATGTCTCTTCCTTCTTATTCTTAAATCTACATAAAGATTAATCTTCCTGCTAAGTAAGATGGAGTTATCAATCATTCATGCCTGTAAATGTCAGATGCTAAGAACATTCCATGCAAAAAGATTCAGTCCTTTTGTTGTTTAAAAGAAAACAAAATTCATCTCTTTGCAAAAAGAAGAAAACCTTTGTAAGTACCATTTTTTCACTAAAATTCATCACATTATAATAAAGTGATCCATGCTAAAAATAAAATGACAGACTTACAGAAATCTATACAGATCATTCATTTTCTTTACATCATAGGTTTCTCACAAACAAAATTTGAATACTGAATATATTATTTTCACATTTGGTTAATAGTTTCTTTAATTTCTCATATTTTTCTTTACTCTTTTATTTTATAATAATATTTATAAATTTAACTTCACTTTTTACCTATTACTGATTTAGATATTTTCTTTTCTCTATAACAAATGATGCGGGTTAGAATCATTTGTATATATAAATCTATTAAATATGAACTCACAATAATTCATCATTGTATATATATATATGGGAAATTCATGAAATCGCTTGCTACATTGAGTCATGGAAGTCTACCCACTGGGAACTATACTTTGATAATGCTTCTCATTCTGTACACTGAGAAAATAAATAAATAAAAGACTTCCTTCAACTCCTTTATTCTGGATGAATGAGTTAAAGTTGACATATTTTAAACATTTCAAAAAGCATTTTATTGTTTTATAAAGGAAATGCACAAAGGGATTACTTTTTTAATCTAGCATTATATATTTTTTTATTGTGAAAATACTGTACAGAGGGGTTACAATTACATGGGCAAGATAATGAGTACATTTCTTATCAAGCACTGTAGCCTCCTCCTTTGATTCCCCTTTCCATCCCTTCCCATCCTCCCCCATTCCCCCAACCAATTCTCCTCCCCTCCCACCAAAGTTGTAAAGTTCATTTTCGGCATAACGACGTGTAAATCTCATTGTTGCAATGGATCCATCTGTATCCCTATTTAAACGATTTGTTTTTCCCCTTCCCCTCCACAAATTATACCAACATCAAATACAGTGAATGTAGGGGTTATACCATGGGGGAGGGACATACAAAACAACAAAGAAATCATCTTATAAGTGTGTTAGAAACAATCGCATGAAAGAAAAAAATTTGAATACATATCTTAGGGTTCATTTCCCTAACATCACCTTATCTGAACTTTTCTGCTTGACTCAGACATATACTAGTTATTGCAAATAAGGGAGACCATGGGACCTATGTTTCTCTGGGCCTGGCTTACTTCACTTAATACAATTTTTTCCAAGTCTTTCCATATCCTAAAAATGGAGCAATGTCATTCTTTCTGATGGAGGCATAGAATTCCATTGTTTATATATACCACATTTTCTTGATCCATTCATCTACTGAGGAGCATCTGGGTTGTTTCCATATCTTAGTTATGGTAAATAATGCTGCAATAAACATAGTTGTACTGGTAGCTTTAGTATGGTCTTGTTTGTGATCATTTGGGTAAATGCCCAAAAGTAGGATTGCTGGGTTATAGGGGAGCTCTATGTGGAGTCTTTTGAGGAACCTCCCTACTACTTTCCAAGTGGTTGAACAAGTTTACACTCCCACCAACAATGCAGTAGGGTTCCCTTCTGGCCACATCCCCTCCAGCATCTGTTGTTATTAGAGTTCTTGATTATAGCCATTCTAAGTGGAGTGAGTGGTATCTCAATGTTGTTTTGATTTGCATTTCTTTTATGGCTAGGGATGTTGAGCATTTCTTCATATGTCTATTGGCCATCCTTCTTTCCTCTTCAGAGAAGTTTCTCTTTAAGTGAAAGGGATTACTTTTACGTAAGTCAGGTAATAAATACATTTCTTTTTGGACAATGTCACTACTTCCCTTGGTCTCACCCAGTAGGTACCTCCCATCCTGACCTACACGTCGAATAGTTCATTTTCAACATAGTGTCTAGTGAGTACCACTGCTACATTTGTTCATCCATTCTCCCTCCATTTTTATGGCCTCCCCTTAGTCTTTTCAAAGATATATAAATGAGCAAAGAAGACAAAAAGAAAAGAAAAAAACAGCAACAAAGAAAAATTCTCTTGTTTCCATTTTCTAGAGTTAAATTTTGATATTTTGAAATTATTTTGAACTTTGTGAATTATTTTGGAGCAAGATGATTGGAATAATAGGACTCAAAAGCCCAATTAAAGGTACTTTAATTAGCAATGGTCAAAAATTTAAAGGGAAAACTAATTAAAAGAAGAAATAGGAACATTAATATATTCTTGCAACAGGTTGATTTGTTCAACTTGTTTTTCCTCTGTTTAGTTTAACCTTCTTTGGGATGATTTGCTAAGAACACTTATCTTCAAGCTGTTTGACATTAACAGATGTTTAAGTGTTGAAACCCACAGAAGAATTCTTTTCATAGCTAAGTAATGTCACCATAAGTTTCTTGAAAATAAATGAATTCAAGTTTCATAGCTAAAACATAATTTAAAGTGGTTCAAATATTTGTTTTATCTATATAGATTAACCAGGGGAAACCATTATCAATTTTGAAATTCCCATTTATAATTGATCTCTTCTAAGCCCATTTTCTCTTCCTTTCATAAAAGTGGAGGCTGATGGATGGCTATTAATCACAGCTGGTTATTCCAAAAGCTAACACCAGATTCTGAACCACCATTTCTCTTTCTTCACAGAATTGAAGTTGATAAAAATCTCAAACCAGGGCCAGGTGCAGGTAGTCATGCCTTTAATCCCAGCCACTCAGGAACCTAAGCTCTGAAGATCTCAGTTTGAAGCCAGCCGGAGCAGGGAAGTCCATGAAACTCTATATAATAAGCTATCAAAAAATCTAGAAGTTGCACAGTGGTTCAAAGGGTAGCTAGAATGCCTCAAGGAAATGGAGCTCAGGGACAGCCCGTAGGTCCTGAGTTCAAGTCCCAGGACTAGCACACATACACACAAAATTCAAACCATTAGCACTTTTAGAATGGAGAGAAACTAATATTGTATTTAGTGTTTTAAGTAACAGCTAGCTAAGTTCAAATGGTTTAAGAGTGTGTTTTTTTCTTAAGCTGAAACTGCCTAAGTTAGAAAATAAGAGCAAAAGAGGCAAGTTAAAATAATTATTATAATTCATTCAGTGATGTGTTTATGTAACTAACAACTATTGATTTATCACAAACCAGACCCTGGGCTACATTCAAGTTTCTAAGGAAATTACCTGTGTATTGTAATCTCTGGGTATATAGAATGTTATTATTTTAACAGCAAAAAAATAGAAACCAAAATACTTATGTTTAGATTAATGGAATAACTTATCTCTTTCCAATTTTATAACTTTAAATCTGAAGACTGACTGCTAAGTAGTTTGAGGTCTTTAATAATTTTAACTGTAAACAGAACAAAATAACCCAATTAATTATATCATATGATTTGACCTCCCATATATTTAACCATTGGTCTGTTACACCTATGACAAGGGATTGATATATTGTCTTTGGCTACATAGATTAGACAACCACTCTCAAACAACTAGTCTGGGGCCATTTTCCAGATGCTTATCTCACTAGGTCTGATCCAAATCAGACCGCGCTCATGGCCCAAGATTCCTGCACTTGGGTTTGTTACTTCCAGATCAGTGAGTGGCTTGGGAAGGGGTCCATCCCAAGGGAGAGATTCCAGTATTCTCCAGGAATAAGTACAAACTGTGCGCTCAAGTTTGAGAAGTACTAGTGCATGGTTCAGTGAGAGGCACAGTGGTCTTCCAACCGTACAAGCTCAGTCTTGTCCTTGAGACTTGTCCTTGCTTCCAGGTCGAGTCTAACCCATCATCTCCATTTGTTGATGCTACAGAGGAATTCATTGTCTTAATCGAGTCTTGAGTATCCCAAACTGGCCAATCCTATCGTCTTTTTCCCTCTTAGAGTTTCCCTTCCTCTATCCTTCTATACTCTAATCCTAGTTAAAATAAGATCATGGTTACTGGAGAAAAAAGAAGGTCCCATTGCTCTTCTCGCTTCCTTCTACATATCCTACATATTAATATAGATAGCGAGAGAGAGAATATATTCTGTCTTTCTGTCATCTGTGTAGATAGCATCGTATCTTCTCTCTCAATCCATCTTAAAATATTTCAATGGAGAACTCTTGTCCCTGTAATTGATTATTTAAACTATTCACTTATGATCTGTAAAGCTCAGACTAATTGGTTCCAGCCCCTCACTCTTCTCTCTTTCCTGATACAGTTGAATTGTTTTTTTTCTTCTATTCTGGCCTTTCCTCAATGTCATGCAAACATGAAGATATTTCCCTCATCAGGGATTGGCATTTGTTTTTGTGTATGTGTCTTTTTAGAACATTATTTTCATTTAAATAAAGCATATTTATTCATTGCTGGTTTGGGTAACTTTTCAGACAAAAGATAAGACAGATAAAAACAGTTCTTTCATTATATGCCCATAATATCACATTAGATGTTTGTTTTCATATATGATAAATGATTCAGTTTTTATTGTCATTGTAGAGTTGATTTTCAGAGGGCTATTGTAGAGTTGATATGCATCAGGTAATAAATAATGAGTACAATTCCTTTTTAACAATGGCTCCGGTTCAGTCACTCTCTCCCAGTCTTTCTCTCCCATCCCCACCCACAAGATGCACAGTTCATTTTCCACATGGTGTCTAGTGAATATCACTCTTGTATTTGTTTATCCTTGTTCCACATCTCCTATATCACCCCTTCCCATCCCAAATACCAACAATCTAATGAACAAGACAAAAGGAAAAACAAACAAAACCAGCACGTTTTCTTACAGTTGTTTTTCTTAGAGTTCATTTCATAGAATATCATTGATAGAATCACGTGCACATAACTATCAAGTCTCATTTATCTCCCCTACCCACCTGGAGCTCTGCCGGGTGACAAGGCTGCGTTCTCAACACCGAGTACTCAATATCCACAGCTTTCCAGAGCGTTTTCCATCCACAGTGCAGTCCTGCAAGAACTAAATCAGGATGTGGTGAAATGTTTATATTTTTGTCCTCGTCTTTGGTAAGAGATGCTCAACGTCAGGTGAAAAAGGGGCCTCAGTACAATGAAACACATTACGATAGAATGGAATTTGCTAATACAATAGATAAAGCAGCAGCTCTGTTGGCAACGTGGATGTTTCTCTTTGTCATCTCTCTGATCCTTCTGTGTTGGGATCAGGAACCTGAATCATGTGTGATTCCTCTTCTAGTCGAAACCACTGAATCTTTCTACAAGAATGTGCAGCCTGTCTTTCCTGAGTCTTGCTGAGAACTGAAAGAGTATACTTTTGAACCTCTGTATTTAGATCTTCTCAGAAGTAGACTAGAATGAAAGATTGGAAGGTTCAAGCCCCGGTCCTTCCTCTTTAGTCTGTCTCTGCCTTCTAAATTAGTAGAACATTAATGAATTCGTCTTTGTCTCTGAGACGGTTGCGCAGGATTCAGGGGTCTAAAATTGAGAGGATTTCTGAGGCCATTTGTTTTTCCTTTCTCTGTGTGGTTCTCTGTAGGAGAAATTTCTGTATTCTAAAAAGGTCTTTCCTACATTGGCTTATCAACTGTATCCAAAACTAATTTAAAAAGGAAAGAACTATTACATTGGCTTTTCTTTAACAAGCACGAGACATATGTGACATTTATTTCAGGATTTATCCTGATTTTTAACTGACATATTCTGTTCGTTCGGGTCTATTAACTTGAGACTGTTCTAATTTTCATGGTTACAATAAAATAAACTCCTAAAATGGAGACACATTTCATAAAGTAGCATAGAATTTGGAAGCAAAAATTGTCACAGCCATAATTGCTCACAGTAAAAGAAATATTTCAGAGTGGCAAAATAATACCACGTTTCTTTTTATGGCAACAGTGGAAGTAAACTACTGTAGCTTTCAGGATTTCAAATGTCCAGCTGTGGTACATAAAATACAATATTTGAATGCCTTGGTAGTCATGTATAACTCTAATGGATAAAATGTAGGAGGCAAAAGCCTTAATCCTAATATACATAAATAATTCATAGTAGATAATTTATTCTCTATATTATTTGTTTTTAAAGGTCATCTTCGTTTCTGCTCTCTCTGTTTTCCTTCCACAGGAACAGATTTTGTTAAGAAAAATCTTGTAACTGGCTTGATGTGCCCAGAGCCAGGCAATAAAGTGTTGCACTCAATTATTCACTAAGGTTACACATTGTCTTCCTCATTATATTATGCAAAAATTGAGCACTTTAATCTATTAATGGATTCTCCGGGGTAAGAAATACATATTGAACACACTTTATTAAAGATGTTATACACTGTCTAATTGGCTTTGCCAGTCTAAAATGGAAAGAAAAGGGGAGAAATTAAGTTTTAAAACTTTATGTATTCTTTTTTGTAATTAAAAGCACTATAATTGCAATTCAATATTTATTGAGTAACTATTACCTGGCCAGCTCTTTATGTTTGGTTCTAAACTTGTTTCTTCATTCACTATCTTGCCCATGTAATTGAAACCCCTCTATACAGTATTTTCACAATAAAACAATGTAAAATAAAAAAAACCTAATCAAACCAGTAAAACAAAAACAAAAACAAAAACTGTTTCCCAGGGTATACACAAGCCATGCAAAGTGACCAAACAAAGCTATGGGGCTCAAATGCCAGTAGCTCAGTCCTGAGATCTTAGTTACTAAGGAGACTGCAATTGCAGGCTCACATTTCAACATCAGCCTTGTGAGAAAACCCTGTAAGACTTCCTTTCCAAATAACCAGCAAAAATGCCAACCTAGTGATTTGTCTCAAGTGGTAACGCACCAGTTGTGAACAAAATATGCTGGGCCACAGCCCAAGGCTCTTACTTCTAGTCTCAGAAAAAAAAAAGTATATATCCCTCAGTAAAAAAGCCATATATCCTTGAGAAAAAGTAGAATAACCTTTATCCACGGCACCAAAATCATTTCTGCTTTGAAAGACTTGCTTTTCATTCTGCTATTCTCTTTGGTTTTTCTTAAATCTTGAAGAAGCAGAGCTGGATGCAGTAAGTACATAATTAGTTGCTTCCAGAAACAGGTAAGCTGCATCGGCATAATGCAATGTGGGTTTTACACCGGGTAGCATCAAGAAGTGGCAGAAGAAAAGAAACATGCTGTGACCTGTATTCACACCCCAGCCCTAAACCGGGACGTAGCACCACTGAAATGAACTGTACTGTTGATGATTTTCCTGTATATCTAGGTTATAGACTAGTTTCCATGATCATTGAAACCTGAGAAGCATATCACTTCATGAATCTCTTATTTCTCTAAGTAAAATGGCAGCACAAAATCAACTGGATTATTTAAGACATTTTTAATTTTCTATATATTTGTATGTACATAGATGATTATTTTAGATGGCCATGAACTTTAAACTCAAGTCTCACCTTTTCTAGGCAGAATGTCTCCCTCTTGATGTACATCCCTCCTTAGCTTTTTGTGGGTGAGTGTGCGGGTCTTGTGAATCCATCACTGACCTCCATCCTTCTGTCTATGGCCACCACAGAGCGAGAACCACAGGCCCGTTCTCTCATTTCCACCCAGTTTTACTGAGATGAGGTCTGGTACCATTTTACCCAGGGTAATTTCACACTGTGTTCTTCTTGATCACCACCTTCTGAGAAACTGATTACATACATAAGCCACTGTTCTCAGGCAACATTATTATATGAAATTGATCATATTATCTTATCCAAGATGGGAGGAATTTTGCCTGGAGTTAGGTTCACAAGGGAAGGCACAGTTGAGTTAGTATTTAGCACAGGTGTCATCAAGGGTAAGTTATAGGAGAACAGCAGAGATAGGTAAGTTGATGCAAGAATACAAGAATCCTAGAACCTGGTGTTTAGAAATTATACATTTTACCGTAATCTCAACATTAGAAAATTGGACAACTCCTTTGTATAACTTACTAAAGATAATAAAAAGATAGTTTCTAAAAAGATAAATTTTAGAAAATGTAAAAAAGGAAGATAAAAAGAACAAACTAAAAACCTCCAGACATTTGCCTTTCAGATATGGTATTTTTTAAATTATGTTACCTTTAATTTTACAATATATTTTTTAAAAAATACCATTACAGTTGCTTTAACTGCTCTATGAGAGCTTTCCTGAAGTAGAGGGACTTAAAGAAATGTTGAATTTTTTTAAAAAGTCTGATTAACCTTAATAATTAAAAGCAAACAACTAGGTGTGAAATTCCTAGGAAAAGAATAGGCTTTTAAATTGATCCATTGTGGGTATGAACATGCATTCTGTGTCATAGTCTTCTTTTTCACTGGATAAATAGAAGTATCATCTATTGTATAACACCATGGACTTTTACATGTATGTATACATGTTTATACACATACACACATAACGATCTGTCCTCTATTTCAGGTATAAACACACAGCATACATGGTGATTGGATTATTCTAGACGATTGCCTTATGCCTTATTTCCAAAGTTGTCCTTTTTGTGCCAATTCCAAGCACATAGTATATTGCTATCAGTTATAGTCTCCCTAGAGCTCTAGAGCTTCTTCCTCCCATTGGAATTGAGCCCACATTGACTGTACACCCAGCCCGTCCACACGAACCCCTGTTGAGAAGTCACCTGTGGAGTATTATAAATGTCAAGTACCCATCTCAGAGCTTGGTCTATGATCAGGACCCTGTAAAAAAGACTGTCCATCAAAAAAAAGCCTGAAGCAGAGTACTCGGTACTTTGATGTGTCTGACTGAATCTTAGCTAATGTTGCTCTTCTTTCCGAAGTTGCCAGAGGCACATTTTCATGTGGGCATGTGGCCATCCACATGAAAGGAAACATGACAAATGTCCACGAACCTGTTCGTTTTCCTATTTGATTCTAGGTATGACATATACAAGTGTCTTACTACTTCAAACCCTGCTTTAAAATATAGTTTACATTTTGAAGAAAGAAAGCACTTTGGTATATTTGAATGAGCTATCCCTCTGTTGTTGGAATAGTAATTCGTAAAAAAAGGTTTTTCTCAGATAGGGAATATGTGAGATTGATTGTCATACCAATAAACTATATTTTCTATGTGGCCACTTCAGAATGTTACAACCTGTTTCAACATAAATGTGCATTATCCAATCAGGGTCCATGTATGTCACCATGTTACATACTGGGTTAGACCCCATGAGCCTCATTCTTACTAGGCAGAACATTCTACCTCTTGGTCCATGCCATCAGCCCTTTTTTGCTTCTGTTACTTTTCAGATAGAGTTTTCCTTTTTCTATGCAGTTAGCCTTGGATACCAGTCTTCTTACAATTCCATGTGGCTGGGCATAGTCACAGACTATGATGCCTGGCTTGTTCATTGAGCTGAGATCTTAATGGCTTTTGCCCAAATTTCCTTTGAAGTGTGATCCTCTCCATATCCATTTCCCAAATAGCTGTGACAGTGGACATTCCACAAGTCTCTGTAACCATCCCAGTAAAGATGAGTTCCTTCTGGAAGACAGGCTGCTTAGAACCTTCCCAGCTCCATAGTGCTTGTCCATTTGAGGACACGAGGATGAAGCCACTGTTGTGACTGAAATAATTTCTGGCTACAAAAGTCAACGGGTCTCCTTACACTGCAATTTTTCTTGTGCTTTTCAGTCTACAACACTGTGGAAGATTATATTTAAACACCATTCGCCGTCATTTTAAAAGATACCGCAGCGGCTTGAATTATATTTCATTGTAGTCAACTGGCCAAAGTCAGATCAGTACAAAGCTCACCCAATGGCAAGAAAAATGTAGGTCAAACCTGTCATGTTGCCTGCCCAACACATTTTAAAATATAGGTACCACTTATCTAGTAGTAATGAGAAATGAACTTAGAACTCGTAGAATGATATTATACCTCAATTCTCTTAGTGTACCTTTTTTATAGGAGAGGTCTCTTTTCAAGGCAGAAGAGCAAAGATTAGACAATTTGAAGAAAAGCTGCCAATGGTGCTTATCTCTTTAACACAATTCTAGGGTAATATAAAATCAGCACTGAACCTCTTAAGCATGTGGGTTTTTGACAAATATGTTTATTTTTCTTTTATAGATTAACATAAACAGATGGCTCATAAAAATCCAATAAGATTGGTGTGAGATTTCCTTCCAATACGATTGTATTCATAGGATTATGTTTTTTTTTAGGAGATTAGGCACCAGATACAGTCAAACACAAAACATGAGCCATAAATTATGCAAAAGCTATGCAAACTACAATAAAAATACAGTTGGCTTTACTGAGAAATATAATTTGGGTCTATTTCCTGTCTTAAGGGAATTAAAGCAATAAGTACTTTCGGGTGTGCACCTGTAGTGAAGAAATGATGATAAACATCTAATTACTTTTGAAACTAAACCTTTCTGTCCTGTATATGTTTATTATTTTCCAAATGGAAATCTTTGCAACTTGATTATGCACTTTTGAGTGTGTGTGTATATGTGTGTGTGTGTGTGTGTGTGTGTGTGTGTGTGTGTGTGTGTGTGTGTATATATATATATATATATATAATAGGTACCTTGACAGAATTTTCTTTAGAGAATTCATGCATCACTCTGCATTTTCTATTCTGCTAAAATAGTAGACTTGTATGTGAACATTCAAAATTTCATACCAACACTTACAATACTTTCAATGATCTAACATCAATAGCTGTACAACCAGAAGAAGAAATTGTATCACCAAGTTGAGCAGACACCTATACAAGCAGATTGTTGGGAAATTTGCATAATTTCTAAAATTGCAGCCCAATAGACATAGAGAAATTCTTATTACAATGAGTTCCTTGTACTCAAGGAAAGCAGATATCTGGGTGCATTCATTTTTAAATTTAATTTATTTTATTGTGAAGGTGATGTACAGAGGGCTTACAGTTACATAAGTCAGGTAATGAGCACATTTCTTGTTGAACATTGTGACACTCTCCTTCATTTTCTCCCCCCCTTACTCCCCTTTACTCCAGGTTGTACAGATCATTTCCAACATAGTGTCTTGTGAGTATCGCTTTTGCGTTGGCTCCCCCTTGCCCTTTGTCTCACCATTTTGTTATTCCCCTTCCATTCCCCAGATCAGATAAATGTATATACAAGACACAGGGTACGAGAATCAAAAACAGTGACAACAGGGGATAAAACAAAGGGAAAAAATGAAAGAAAGAAGGAATAACTTTACACAATACATTAAAAAAACTAATAGTATCTATTATCAATTTAGTTATCTATGTAACCAGACTATGAAAGTAAATGAACTGCTAAGATATAATTAGGCAGGGCTATATTTAAGACCTTGCAAAGACTGGGAACATTGATTAAAATAATTCTTAAGTTATAATTTTCTATTTTTTTGCATGGGAAAATATATGTCATGGTAAATTATTAGATTGGTTCATTGATGTAAATGATGAAATATGAGACTATAAGGAGGCCGTAGATTACATGAACTGAAAACCACAATTGTATTGGTTACCACTAGTGAGGGAATTTAATTCTGTCCCAACTTGGAAGACAAGAAGATGGTTAATGATGTGTGAAGCTGGGCGGAAGGGTAGTCTTCCCATGGTAAGTGTGTGTGTATGTGTGCTTTCTTTCTTTGACATATTTTTCCTTATAAACTTCACTAACTCTCAGGCTGGGAATGTAGCTCAGTGTTAGAGTGCCTGCCTAGCATGCATGAAGCCTTGGGTTAGATTTCTCAGTATCACATACACAAAAAAAGCCAAAATGGCTCTGTGGCTCAAGTGGTAGAATGCCAGCCTTGAGCAAAAGAAGCTCAGGGACAGTGCCCACACCTTGAGTTCAAGCTCCAGGACTGGCAAAACAAACAAACAAAAACTTTCCTAACACTTAATAAAATGGGTACACCAGTTAATTCGTTCTTTAAAAGTATCATATTTTATTTTAAATAAAAATGCCTACCAAAATATTAAAATTTAAAGGATACTAAGACTTCAAAGCAACAGGATCTGACTTTCAGGAAGCATCTAGCCCCAAGTACCTGAAGCAAGATCATTCTGAGCTCAGACTGCAAATTTCTAGGACAGATTAGCAGATAGCCAAGTTTCCAAGTTCCCCTGTTGTAACTACTTTGAGTTGCTATGACAAATGTGAGTTTGAATCTATTTTTCTTTCAAGGCCATGAAAATATCTATTTTAAATGCCCAGTGTTATGAATCTTCTTTTCTGGTTTTAGTAAACATAGTGGAACATTTATAACATTTATCTCATTAACCTTTTACATGACTATACAGATTTTCCTTGTGTTCAACAGTTCTTAGAAAAAGCATGAAATAAAGATATGTCTGAAAGAAAATTATGAATTAGTGGGAACACCAGAGTCTGCTAATGATGTCTTAAATGATTCATACCTTCCATAGCATTGCAGTGAAGAAACATTTTTCATTTTTCATTTGTTCCCCTGAGTGCTGTCCAAAGAATGATGATGTTAAAATTGATAATACTTGTTCTCTACCTTGTAACTCGAAGAGGACTGAGAAAGAAAGATACCTTTTACTTGACTTTGGCAGACTTCTCTAGTCCAATTGGCTGGGGAAGCAAACCACATATAAAGGATTTAAAATAACTAACCTGTGATTCTACCTCAATTGACTTATTAATTCATTTATATCCAGTCACATTTCACAAGGCAACATATGTAAAGCAATACAAAACTCATCTGAGGGCTGGGAAGGTAGCTCCATGGTAGAGTGCTTGCCTAGTACCCATGAAGCCCTGGGTTTGATTCCTCAGTACCACATACAAAGAAAAAGCTGGAAGTGGCACTGTGGCTCTAGTGGTGGAGTGCTAGCCTTGAGCAAAAGCAGCTCAAGGATAAGACTTGGGCCTTGAGTTCAAGCCCCAGGACTGACAACAACAACAACTACAACAACACAAACCACCTCATATGAGTGCACAAAATGTCAGCAATATCAGAGATAATTTTATTTAGAAACAAACCAAAAGTACTTACACAGGCAATGATCAACTAATTTTAGTTTTTACATAATAATTTGAAAGCGAAATCCAAAACATGGGAATTAGTTATCACTGTTTTCACAGCTAAAGAAGAAATAAACCAATTCTCTGCAATTCTTCCAGAAGTTAAAAAAAAAAGAAGCTTAAAAAAAACACTTTCTAATTTAATGAATGAGTCAGGCAAAAAACAGAAGATTACAAGAAAACTATAGACTGATGCCATTCACAGTCAGAGATCCAAAAAATCTTCAGAAATCTTCAAAAAAAAGTCAGTAAATCAAATTTAATGGTGTGTGAGAAAAATATGTGCTGACACCAAATGGAATTTAATCTAGGGATTCTTGGCTAGTTAAGTTTTGGGAAAACAGCTCATGTAATTCACCATCTCCAAAGCATTATAAGACATGTTATTGACCATATTAATTATCAAGAGTAAAAGTAAATAATGAAAGTATCTATTTATGATAAAACTCTCAGAAAACTAGAAATAGAAAGGGTTGTCTTCAGTCTTAGAAGTTAAATCTAGAAGGAAAATATAACCTACGTCAAAGTTAAAGCTGAGCAAATCATTTTTTTTACCTAAGATTGAGAAGGAGGCACATTTTATTCTATCCAATGAACATCATCTCTGAAGTCCTCACGTGCAATTAGACAATAAGTTTTAAATGAGTGCATGTTTGGGAGCAGGAAATAAAATTACCTTTATTGGGATGACATGTGTGAACTCGATTTTTCCTGCATATCACATCACAAAGAATTGTTAAAAAAAAAGATTTCTAAGGTAAATAAGTATTTACAGAAAGTTCTACAATAGAATGCATTTTTTAAAATGTCAAACCCTGGGTACCTTAAAGAACAGAAAACCGTTGGCTCTCAATTGTCGAGACTGAAAGTCCGATATAAAAGTACCAGCACATATCTGCTCTTGGATAGGTTTTTGGGAAGACTGCTGCCTCTCTTCTTCTATGCGGTAGTTTGGGGCCCCTATTGGATGTCAATTGTACCATTCCATCCTCATGCCCCCCTTTCCGTCGGACTGTCTCTGCAGCCAGTGATTGCGATGGCCTTTGGTCAAAAACCCCATTCCAGACTCGCCCTACCCCTGGTTCTCATGTTGCGTCCGTGGCGTTAGGTGCAAACCTGACCTGGAATCTCATCCCATCAAAATAGCCTTAAAAGAAAATCTCCCTTGCCTGTTCAACTCTGGTGCAATTTTCTCTTTGACACTGGAAAGGTTTTCATGATGGATAATCCCTAGGGCATGATAGGATGTTGATGAATGCACACTGGACCGAAAATCAGAGGATGTCAGATAGAGTTCTGAGTAGATGATTTTCCATTTGTTTAGCCTCCAGTGAGTAACTTGTCCTCTCCGGGCTTCAGGCATATTTGGTGTGTAGTGGATTGTGGGCCAATAAACTTCTTTGCTCAATTTGTACTTTTTACATATATTTTTCTACATTGGAAAAAAATTGAAATGTATAATCTATGCATATTTGGTACATTTTATCATCTTGCTCTGTTTGGGGAGGGAAGGAATGGTCTCCCATATATTAGGGTTTTTTTTTTTCATAGATGGTGTTATTAACATAAGAAAATGCATTCCCTTCATTTGTGGGCATTATAGTCCTTAGCTGCTTTTCAGGCCCTGACGGTGAAGAATGTTTGTATTTCACCGAGGAATAGCTGGAGTTTGCGTCTGGAAATTTGCCTTTAAGGCTGAGGTTGTTCAGTGTATTGCCAATAAATGCCTTTGGGCTTGAAACAAGTTTCTCCATATGTTTTGTTAGACAGGACAAAGAAGGTAGACCCTAAATAAGGCATTGGTGTTTTCCTCACGTTCAGACTCACTTCAGAATCTGTGGGATAGAGATGAAAGCAATTTTTCGCATTGGTTGGATGAGGTACTAGCCTATAGGTCTGCAAATTCCGAGAAACAATGTACAATGTTTGCATGGCAATGCCTAATTTTTGTACGGGATTATTCCCCCTAGAGATGCAGGAGAAAGGAGAAGGGTACAGGAGGAGGGGGAATACAGGACCAAACGTAGGACAGACAGAAGGAGGAATGAGGAATACAGTTAGGATGAATTAAAGAAGAATGGAAAGAGAGGAGAAGAGGAAGGAAAGAGGAAAGAACTACAATGCATTAAATATAGAATATGATTTTATTTGCAATAACTAGTATATGTCCGCGACAAGCAGAAACGGTCAGATAAGTTGATGTTAGGTGAAATGAACCCCAGGATAAGGACTCAAATGGTTTCCCTTTCTTGCTATTGTTTCTAACATATTTATAAGATGATTTCTTTGTTGCTTTGTATGTCTCTCCCCCACGGTATAACCCCTGTTTTCACTGTATTTGATGTTGGTGTAATTTATGGAGGGGAAGGGAAAAACAAATTGTTTAAATCAGGATACAGGTGTACCCATTGCAACAATGAGATGTACAAGACATTATATTGAAAAACAAACTTTATAACTTTGGCCTGGGGTGGAGGGTAGATGGGAAGGGATGGGAAGGGGAAACAAAGGAGGATGCAACAATGCTTGATAAGAATTGTACTCATTACCTTGCTCATGTAATTGTAACCCCTCTGTATGGTATTTTCACAATTAAAAAAATAAAAAGAAAGAAAATGATTTTTACTTGCTTAGCAGTGCATTTCCTGCATCACAGTACATATAGCGAGACATGCTCATAACCCACAGTACATTAATTAGGAATAGTGTATTGATTAGTCTGGGTACAATCCTAAAAATAATAATCTGTAGAGTGAAGTCAAAGTTTTACTAGGTGAAAAGGGAAACCCACAGCAAGTGGACTCCCTATTGACCCATAAGGGTTTGATCATCTGTGTAAAAACTCTGAGCATCTTAGCACAAGGCTTGACGTCTGCATAAAATATAGCTTTCTGTGATTTTGTAGGTTTTTTTAAAAAAATTACTGCCTCAATTCTACTATTGGGCTTTTTTACAGAGTGAAATTTAAATTAAAGATTGTACTAGGGAAGAAATTGCATCATTCTCTGCTAATAAGATGCTTTAAAATCCAACCTCCTCCTCTAAGCCATGCAGTAAGCCTGAAAGCACCAATCATTATCAGGAGCCTTAGATGATGTAGAGAATAAGAGGGAATCATAAAAAAAGTCTTCAGTTTCCTTCTCCAAGTTGATTTTAGTAAATATGAAACAAGCACAAAAATAAAGGAAAGAAAGGAACAGGAAAGCTGGTATTTGGCTCCATTAGATCTGTACCTTCAAAACCAATTTTATATGTTTGCTGTATTTTGAACCCAATTTTTTCCAAGCGAAACTACTCTGACACAGGTTGCTCTCTCAAAAGAGAAAAAAATGGTTTGTCTTTTTTTGTAAAAAATAGAACAATATGTTTATTGTGCGTGATCATCAATAGTAATAAAGGAGCTCGGGAAAATTACAAGTTGAGATAATGAAGAATACTGTCTAATATGGAGTTAAATTGTGTTCTAGAAAACAATAATTGCTCACACTGCAATTATGCATTTTTCTGTGTATTTTGATATTTGTTCTCAATTTGGCATTCATTTTGAAGATATCTAATGTATTGTCTTCAAAAGATATAAGATAACTATGTGATTTGCTAGACATTGTAGAATGATGGCGAAAATTCCCATGAATAGTAATTATTTTAAGTATCACCATAGCGTTTCTGTTGGACTTAAAAAAGATGCATGCATGAAAAAGAATAGGGTTCTTTGAGATGAATATGCAGTCTATTTCATTTACATTGTGTGCTCTTCATGGCTCGTTTGAAATCCAGAAATATCTGATGTCTCTGTGAACTGAAGAAGGGGAAATTTAAAGAGACAATAACCTCCATAAATACATTTATCTAGCATTTATTGGTAGGCATGGGTACATGTTTTTGTGTGAATGCATGCAAGAAATTAGATGTGCAAGAAGCTTTTTCTTTCCTTGAAGGCTTTATCTTGTCTAAAGCCTATGTGTTCATATGAATGGTCCTGTAAACAGTTTTGACTATTCAAGCAGAATTGATCATTGGTTCTGACATAGAGTGAGATTTTCCTTTGTAAAATGAGATCAAAAAATAATTTATCAGCATAGCCCTTCCCGTTCTTTGTCTAATAATGCTTTAATGTGCTCTTTTTCTGATTTTTAAGGACTATTAATACATTGCTAAAATTTTTTGAATCACTGCATTTCTTTCCATTGAAACTTTATTTATGGGAACTACATTAATATTTCACTGTGGATGTTTCATTTCTCTATTGCAGTATAACTTACACATTTCAGTCATTCACAAAATCTTTTATATACATTTTAATATGATATAATGACACTTGAATGCATAAATTTCTAAAAGTTGAAAATAAATTAGTGTTATTATATGATATTTAAAGTCTTTCACCGTATTTTACATTAATGCTGACAAGAATTTTCCTTCATACTAAAATGTTAAGTATACTAATTTACATCCAGAGAACAACAAAGAAATCATCCTCTCACTCAAAGCTTCCAACTGAGACTAAAAACAGTAAAAATAAATTATTTAATGTGTGCGCATTTATATTGTTCAAGTTGGAAATGATCATCGTCGTCTAGGTTTTTGAAGGAAAGGAGTATTGGCAGATTTATATGCACTGAGGAGGCCTTTTGTATGAGGAACAACAAATAGCATGGATTTTTTTCTCTGTTCTGTCTCACAGGGTCCTCCAGTTCCATAGGGATGACACAGATTGCCCGGTAGATTCTGGACACAAGATGAATCTGCTTTACAGCTACTAAGCCCAAGCTCAGGGAATCTCCACTATGAATGGGATGTTTATGGGATGTTTCATCCCTCCCCAAATTCACCTGCTGAGAGAACCAATCTCCTGGGGTCTAGGATTATGAGATGGGTCTTAGTTCATGAGGCTGCGTGGAATGAATGCCCTGTGAGACCATAGAGGAAACCGAGTTCTTCTTTCTTCCTGCTCTTTACCACGTGAGGACACAATGGAGGGTTGGCCTGCTAGGAAGGAGGAAGCTGGCCTTCAGAGGCCATGGGTGTGTCAGTGTCTTGATCTGGAACGTTTCAGCTTCCAGAAATGTGAATGACAGGTATCTATTCTTCAAATACCACTTCAGTCCGTGGTATGTTTTCTGTCATAGCAGCCCAAACTAAGTAAGACAATCTCACGTGTTGAAAGACGGTAGCAGTAAACTTCCCCTGACTGGAATCAAGGTGCAGGTTTTACCTTCACTCTCCTGAGAAACTAAGCCTTCTGCTCTGTTGGAAGACATGACTCCTGTCCTCTTGGTACAGATATTACATGAAGACAGTCTACAAGGCCACTGAAAGGACTTAAAATAGTCCACGGTTATACAATTCAATTAATAAGGAATACCAATGAAGAGAATGGCTGTACATCATGTTAACCATAGAATAGTGTGTTTCTGACAAGTGCTAAGATAGTGGAAATAAATGTTCTCATCACAAAAAGCGGTATCTCTGTAGGCTAATTTATGTGATAATTGATTAGATATAGCATATCTTGTACTGTGAATATCTACAAACTTATCTGCTAATATAAAAGTTCAAATGGAACAGCCTAAAACAAAAGCTCTGATTGTTCTTCCTTATAAGATATAGAAATTGACTCCTGAAAAATTCAAATAAAAATACTTTAATTGCTCATACACAGACTCTTGTAGTATGCAAATTTTATCACATTTTATGCTTCTGATCTCCTACTTTTTACATTTCTTCTGAGCTGATGAAAGTACTTATGAATTCGTGCACTCATACATTTGGCTGAAGTATTTGCTTTGATGGTTTTTGTAGGTAGATCTTCCTAGAAGGTTATTAAAGGCAAGGACAGTTGAATAAGCATATCTCTAAAGAGTGCCCAGTTAAATGAAAGATGCATTCTTCCTTTCTTAAAAGTGATTGAAGAAAAATCAGCAATGCAAAAGATGTGAGTAAATCACTGATTAAAAGATGTTGACACCCTTTGAGGGAAGGATGTTTCCAGAGCACCCCCTTTCTTGGCAGCAGAAAGCACTTTGGATCATCACCAGACATAACCTGCTTATTATTTCAGCTCTTTGCTTTTATGTGTAATTTTCTCAGCTATAGATGCTGGAGAAAATACAAGCTCTGACATCCCAGGATTCTTTCCCATAGAAACACTACTTCTGCAGCATGGATTTTTTTGACATTTCTAACAACCTTTTATGTTGCTTATGAGGCCTTAATAATAAGTTATAGCCTTCAAAAATTTAATGCCCATTCAACGTAGATTTTCATTTCAGTTGCCATGGCAAATAGAGGCCTTGGTATTCACGGTGATTCTGTGAATTGGTTATGCTTTTGACTATTATTTTGGACAGTGTTTGTTATGTTTCAAGCATTCTACAGATAAGACGCAATTGTCTTTCGCTATGTGTAGGAGACAATACAATTGAAAGCATATTAACATGTCAAATATGTTCATTTGAATCTAATAATTAATTGTGTTATGCCTACACAAACAAATAACAAAGTACAAGGATTGTTCCTTTTAGTTGGAAATAAATGAATCAAATATGTGAAAAGCTTATTTGTAGTTAAAGCTGAAACTAATATTAAAGTGAACATTTTTCTCAGTCTGATTCATCCTTATATCCCAATGAATAAGAAAATGCCTGTCATTCATAGACCATCAATAAATATTGAGTATCAAGAGTAATCCTGTGAGTCCTGGGATATAAGGTTTTGGGAAGAGGGTTATAAAAGTATTACACGGTTTTATATTACTGAATTAGTCTTCTTAGTTCAAATAGTAGCACCAACTTACTTTTTATAAAGGCAAAGAATAATTTGTATTTTTTATTTCTGAATATTTTCAATCAGCTAAACCATGTATAAGTCAGATGAAGAATGTTTG
Organism: Dipodomys merriami; assembly: GCF_024711535.1. Classification (NCBI taxonomy): domain Eukaryota; kingdom Metazoa; phylum Chordata; class Mammalia; order Rodentia; family Heteromyidae; genus Dipodomys; species Dipodomys merriami. The sequence goes on from NW_027203381.1 coordinate 5,603,050, forward strand.
TAACATACATACTTTTTACAATGGAGCATATGCCATCATAAATCTTTAAGTTCAATATATAATTTTTTGAGTAAAAGGACCAACTGTAATCTTCAGTTTATGCTGAGTTGGAAGACTTGGTCTAAGCAAACATATTTAGTTTGCTCATTTAATAACCTTATTAAAATGTGCTTGCTTTTCTGCTTTGACAATTACCACTCACCTCTGTTTCTAGGACTAGAGGTAGGTGTGTGTTAGCATTAGAGCATTTGCTCGGCGTGGGCAAGACTTTACTTTCCATCCTTTGCAGCACCAAAAGCAAACAATAAAAGATCAATAAATGAATTATTGTTTAGAGTTTTAATTCTCATTAAGTAAAAAGTTCAGATTCTACTTTCTTTTTGAGTAATTAATTCTCTCCTATTGGAAATGTACAGTAGCTAAATTTAGTAGCCCAATCTTCATCCCAGGACCTTTCAAAGTAAATGTAAAATAAATGCAATTAAGTGAAAAATGTGAGTGTAAGCTTACGTTTTCAAAATATTCTTTGGAGTGTTTTAGATACATATGAATTATTTACATGTATATCGGCATTATATATTTGTCTAGCTATATCTTACAGTTATCTTATCTTTGAATTCTGGAGCCTGGATTTTGAAACAATTTGAAGTCTGCAGCCCAGAAAACAAACTCTGGAGAGAATTTTCATTCACAGACAGCATCCTTGCAGCCCGTGATCACTCATGTTATGAGGTTCACAGCCTAGTAGTTTAACCATGCTTTGTTCTTGTCTTGAACTAAGATAGGGAAGTAACAGTACCTATGACCAAGTGAAATCAGAGTGATGTGGGTCTGATTCATATTTGTATTATTACTCAATTCCCATTTTCCATCATTTTCCTTTATTTTCCCCAAATTAATGATTTGTGCATTTACTTGAAAGACTGAAGTCTTCAGTTGCAGAAAGCCTGGCAAATCTGGGCTAAGGTCTGTTTTGACCATTAGCTCTATCCACTCTCTCACTCTTCTCTTGTAAGTCTATTTTTCTTCTTCAGAGAATGCCTAGTACCTCTTGTATTGTATTATTACTCAATTCCCATTTTCCATCATCATATGTATACTTAGTTTCTACTTTACTAATTTTAGAATAGGAGTTGAACTTAGGATCTTTCCCACATTTGTCTTGCTTGCTCAGATAGAAGTTGAACTTTGATTCCTTCCCACATTTGTCTTGCTTGCTCGGCGAATTCCCTGCTTGATCCACACCTCCATCTCAGCTTTTGATGGGTTATTTTACAGAGTCCCTTAGGCTTTTCTGTGGGGCTAGCTTCAAACCGCAGCCCTCTAGATTTGTCTTTTGATTAACTGGGATCACAGTGGTGAACCACCAATGCCTGGATTACATTAGCATCTTTAATGTGGATCTAAAAAACAACAGGAGAGGTGTTTGTATTCAGTTCATCCAGTTCAACAGGAATCTACCTACTTAGAGACAAGACTCCATTCAAATTAGCTCAATTACCCAGGGAAATCCAAATGCATGGGCATTTCATTTGAATGGAATGAAAGGGAAGTGCTCAATTCGCCTTGAAATTCATTGATTTTTAAGGCTCTAAACTATTTTGTTGTATCCTCTCTCTACTCCATTCATCAGTGTCTAAGTATTCTAAAGGAAAGCATTTAAAATTATGTTCCAAAAATATGTTCCAGATGAGGATGAATGAACTCCAGCTATGAGACCCGCCTCAGTCAAGAGCAATACTGGAAATCAGAGAATACACTGACAATGCCACGTAGAAAGCGTGCTGTCCCAGGGCTCTGTTACGGATTGTGTTGTGTTAGAGTAGTATGTTAGAATAATTTGTTTCTTTAAGGCAATATCGTAATACATTTTGAGGATTGTGATAGGACTTCAGATATATTTCATGAAAAGAAATACTAAACATTTCACATCAATCTTTCCACTATGCTTTCCATTTGCTACCCTATGACTTACATCCAATAAGGAAAAATAGGATGTTTTTATATTCTTGCTAACAGGTTGAAACATCATCAAAATAAGGGACGTAGTTCACAAGGAAAGCACACTGTCTTCAGTCATCAGTATAGAAAACACATTCAATGGTATAGATGCTCTGAAAATAGAATAACATCAATTCAGTTATTGCTTTGGTGATTAATAACCATCAATCATCGTTTTACATATGATAATCCTAAGGTGTTGTTTACATTTGACAACAATAGATTGTGTGTGTGTGTGTGTGTGTGTGTGTGTGTGTTGCCATCTTTCTCAGTTTCACGGTCATATCTCTAAATTAAGGAAAAGTTGATCTGCTGTCTCTACATGGGAAAGTGAATTAAAGAAATATTATCTGCTTATCTGACCTTTTCTGCTTGACTCAGACATATACTAGTTATTGCAAACAAGGGAAACCATGGGAACTAAGTTTTTGGGCCTGGCTTACTTCACTTAATATAATTTTTTCCAAGTCTTTCCATTTCCTAACAAATGGGGCAATGTCATTCTTTCTGATGGAGGCATAGAATTCCATTGTGTATATATACCACATTTTCTTGAGTTGATGTTAGAGAAATGAACCATAAGATATGTATTCAAATGTTTTTTTCTTTCAGGTGATTGTTTCTAACACATTATAAGATTATTTCTTTGTTGCTTTGTATGTCCCTCCCCCATGGTAAAATCCCTGCTTTCACTGTATTTAATGTTGGTATAATTTGTGGAGGGGAAAGGAAAAAACAAATCGTTTAAATAAGGATACAGGTGGATCCATTGCAACAACGAGATGTACAAGTTGTTATGTGGAAAAACGAACTTTACAACTTTGGTTGGGGGGAGGAGGATTGGGTGGGGGTGGGGGGAGGATGGGAAGAGATGGGAAGGGGAAACAAAGGAGGAGGCTACAATGCTTGATAAGAAATGTACTCATGATCTTGTCCATGTAATTGTAACCCCTCTGTACAGTATTTTCACAATAAAAAATTGAAAAGTTAAAAAAAGAAAAGAAATATTATCTGGTAACACCAAGATTTGTACACAAGCAAATTTATTAAATGGATGAAAACATCAACTTTGGTATTTAAAACAAGTAAAAAAATGAGTCTACAAAATTCTGTTTCCATCCTGCCTCTGTAGTTTCCCCAAGGTTATTTAAGTCTCTGATCCTCAGGGAGGGATTGTCTTGGTGGCTGATTGTGAAGTAAATTATTCTGTACCTCTGTTGAACATTCTGTAATTTCAATAAAGACGTGAGCTTGGCTGATGGTAGAAGGATAAGAATTACCTTTAAGGATAAGAATTGTCCTTTAACATCAACAATTAATAAGATCTTTAGATACATAATTGATGAAAACACTAAAGAAACAATGAAGATCAAAAAGAATACAACATTCCCTTAAAGATCAAGACTTGGAGGGAATGAAATGCAGAGATGAGTAAGGAAGAATTACAAAGCCAAGTGACAAAAATACCAGCTCTGGAGGATAAAGTTTCTCCCTCTGTATGCTCTGAAAAGGACATGCACATCACTGATTTAGAAATGAAAAGGCTTAGGGTTTCAATGACTTTGGAAACGTTTTGACTCTGTTGGGGTTGAGAGTAATGATTTTGTGAAATCAAAGCCTGCAAGAGGATCCAGCTGTGCTCTGACTCAGCTGATTAACCAGCATGAACGATGGGATGGCCCAGAGTTGAATTATGACTGTCTGCCTTTACAGCCATAAAAAGTGATCAATGTTCAAAGGAAAACCATGAAGCTAGAGATAAAAATGAATATTATTTAGTGGTCAGACTAATGATAAACTAGCTAAGGCACTAATATTAAATTAAAATGGTCCTTTAGGTAATGAAAAGTCACGTACATTGCTCAGCTTCACATTATCATGACTAAACATTTGATAAGAATCCATAGAAATGTGTTATTTTTCTGTTGCAGGTATAATCATATTTTTATTATCCTTGAGTAGTTGTACAAGGGGTTGCCGTTCAGCAGAACAGTTTATGAATACAGTACATCTTGATCAGTGTCTCCCCTTTCATGATTCTTTCTGCTTCATCATTCCACACTTCCCTCCATTTTCTTAATTTTACAGGACATGCTTGGAGTTTTATGATCCTATTCTTTTGTTTTCTCTTTATTTGTCTACCCCTTCTCTTCATCTTCACTTTCAAATATCTGCTCTCTGGTGTTGGCTTTTATTGGAATGTCAGTTAGTCTCTTAAAGGAAGTATATATAGAAATTTTGGTTAATATAGTTATGTATGCTTGAATAACACCTGAAGTGTTCACTAATATATGCATAAGTTAATTCTAGTTTCCATACATGAGGGAAAAATGCATCCTTTTTCTTTTTGGGACTGGCTTTTTTCAATTAACATGATTTATTCTAGGTCCTAGAAAGTTTATAAAAAGGGTCCCAGGAGTACAACAGATAAGAGAGGGAATGTTAGTGGGGATGTGGGCAGAAAGGAACCCCAATGCACTGTTGGTGGGAATGTAAACTAATGCAACCATTCTAGACAGCAGTCTGAAGGTTCCTCAGAAAACGGAATATGAATCTTCCCTATGACTCAGCCATACCACTCCTGGGCATCTACCCAGAACATCAGAAGCCACAAAGACCCTTGCATACCCATGTTCATTGCTGCACTATTCATAATAGCCAAGTTGTGGAAATAGCACAGATGCCCTACAGTAAATGAGTGAATCCAAAAAAATGTGGTACTTATATATAATGGAATTTTACACCACCCATTATGAAGAATAATGCTGTGTAATTTGCAGAGAAATGGATGGTTCTAGAACAAATCATATTAAGTGAGGTGAGACAACTCAGAGACAAATGGTGCATGTTTTCTCACATGTGTGGAAGCTAGGTCTAAAATAAACAGGGATATGAGATCAAGGAAGAATACTCTTAGGGAAGGAACACAATAGTGCAAGCCCTGTCTGTCCTTGATCAGATAAAGTCATATTTATTGACATGGACTCCAGGAAATGGAAATAAGAGGTTTTATCTCTTAAATTTGTTTTCTTTTCTTTTTGTTGTTTGTTCATTTATTTGTTCATTTGTTTGCTCAATAGGAGCACAGAAATGAAGGGACTGTGTGAATATTCACTAGACACTATGTTGAAAATGAACTATACAACTTGTGGGTGGGGACAGGAGGGGAAAACTGAGAGAGCAAGGGAAAGGGTGACGCTGTCCAAAAAGACCTGACTTATGTATCTGTATCTGATCTGTACATTATCTTTATAATAACAATAAAGTTTTTTAGTATAATTTTTCTCCTTATTTTCTTTTTTTAATTTTAATTTTAATTTTTTGTGAACATACTGTACAGAGGGGTTACAATTACATGGGCAAGATAATGAGTACATTTCTTATCAAGCATTGTTGCCTCACCCTTTGTTTACCCTTCTCATCCCTTCCCAGCCTCCCCTCGCCCCCCCAACCCCCCCCCCCCCACCAAAGTTGTAAAGTTCGTTTTCGACATGACAACTTGTACTTCCCATTGTTGCAACGGGTCCACCTGTATCCTTAAACAACTTGTTTTTCCCCATCTCCACAAATTATACCGACATCAAATATAGTGAAAGCAGGGGTTATACTGTGGGGGAGGGACATACAAAGCAACAAAGAAATTATCTTATAAATGAGTTAGAAACAAATGCATGAAAGAAAAAAACATTTAAATACATATCTAAGGGGCCATTTTTCTAACATCACATTATCTGACCTTTTCTGCTTGACTCATACATTTACTAGATATTGCAAATAAGGGAAACCATGGGATCTATGTTTCTTTGGGCTTGGCTTACTTCACTTAATATAATTTTTTCCAAGCCTTTCCATTTCCTAACAAATGGGGCAATGACATTCTTTCTGATGGAGGCATAGAATTCCATTGTGTATATATACCACATTTTCTTGATCCATTCATCTACTGTGGGGCATCTGGGTTGGTTCCATATTTTAGCTATGGTAAATAATGCTGCAATAAACATAGTTGTGCTGGTAGCTTTAGTGTGGTCTTGTTTGTAAACATTTGGGTAAATGCCTAAAAGTGGGATTGCTGGGTCATAGGGGAGCTCTATGTGAAGTCTTTTGAGGAACCTCCATACTGTTTTCCAAAGTGGTTGAACAAGTTTACACTCCCACCAACAATGAAGTAAGGTTCCCTTCTGTCCAAATACCCTCCAGCATCTGTTGTTGTTAGAGTTCTTGATTATAGCCATTCTAACTGGGGTGAGGTGGTATCTAAATGTTGTTTTGATTTGCATTTCTTAATAACAATAAATTTTTAATGATAAATATCATTCTTTCTGATGGATGAGAAGAATCCCATTCTAGATATTCATTCTCTCTCTCTCTCTCTCTCTCTCTCTCTCTCTCTCTCTCTCTCTCTCTCTCTCTCTTCTCTAAATATATACTATATTTTATTAATAAACTCATCCAATGAAGGACATCTGGGCTGATTTCATACTTTGGCTATTGTGAATAATGTTGTAATGAACATTGTTGTACTGGTGGCCTTAGCAGTAATTAAAAATAAAACTGTACAAATATATTGAATACTTAATCATACTAAGTTAGTAAATGCTTGATGGCATATAAAAATGAAATGCACAATAATAGTCTATGTACTTTAAATTATATTATTTGCCTAACAGATTGTGGAAATATGATCTGTAAACTAGTTTATTATGATTAAAACTTTGAGGGAATGATTAAGTGATGAGTTTAATATCAGTAGGTTATGCATTCACAGCAACCTATATTAAATTTGAAGTTAATTATGATGTCTCAACCTGAATAATTTATTTTAAAAAAGAGACTCATAGACACTAATTGTTTTGAAATATAATTTACTTGCTACACAGTAAAATATCAAGATTGTATTTTCTCGGGCTGAGATTCTCATATGGTTGATAAAGATCTAATAGAACTTCATTTGTACTCTACCATATTAGAAGGGGATTTTAAGTATGTAGTTTACAGAGAATATTTTTTCTACAACAAGCTAAAACATGAAATAGGGAGGCAGCATTATACCCCATTGTAAACAGGAAATGTAATGCTAATGCAAAGAGAAAAGAGGTAATGTGAAGTAAATATCACATCCACCAGTTTCACATCAAGGTTACAAATTTTATCATAAATACATAGCATGAATCTGAGAATAGTGATTGACCTTTCTTCAGTGTTCGACATTTGCTAGTTTTTGTGTAGTTTGGTCAGGGACAATCATTTATTTATTTATTTCAATCATTGATCATTAATAATTCAGTTCCAGTTACTTAAGCAAGTTATGTATATAATATATGTGTATATGTTCTCTAATATATAAACTGTTTTCTGTTGTGCACAATTAAATTGTTACTGGCCAATGGCATTGAATATAGTTTGACACTGAAGTTACATCTCTGCTTCCAGTGCTGTTGTTTATGATTAGTCCATTGTCATTATCAATGCTTAATCATTTTCTGAATCTTTCAATAAAGAAAGGAAGCTCTTGCCATCTCACTGTCAAACTACAAAATAAGTTACTTCTTGATGCACCTGCTCTTGTTCTTACCCTTCAGTGATTAGTTGTGACTTTGTTTTTGCATAATCATAATAATTGATACGTTACCTGTAAAGCATTTCTTCAACATATATGTAGTTCAAATTTTTGTCCTTCCAGTTATTTCAATGTGACGTCAATTTGTTCCTTTAATGTCCAGAAAAATTGTATATATTGATATTATACAGAGTACATATTTATATTATTTGTTTGGGGCTTTGGTCCCCAAACCATGTAATAAAACAAGGTTGATAGAGTTGATCTTCCTTTAATTTCTGAATATTTACAGTTTTATAATATTTTGTTGCTTCTTTAGTTTCTTTCCTTATCTTATAAGCACTGTTTTCTCTTGCTTTCAAAAACAAGATGTAACTACATTCCTATTATTAACCAAAATAATAACCAAAATAATAGAAGTTTAATAAAGATTAGAAAAGCTGACATACAGAAATGAGAATTGTCATATTTCGTTGGTTTTCTTCTTTTATTGATTCAAGTGTCAGACACTTTTGAAGGGCTTCCTAGGGAAGGAAACTTGGCAGCATTAATGGAACAAACAAAAGATACTTTTACTGGTACAGATTGTGTTGTTTATGAAAAATTTCTAAAGCTTTCATTCTTTTGTATCTGAATTATTAATTCTGTTCTGTGAGCCATTTATAACATCCTGTGGAATAATAGATTTAATATGTGCAAACATAAAACACAAGTTTGTAGCTAGGTAACTCTACCACTTAGAGATAACAACTTTCACTCTAAAATGCTTTAACATGTTACATTTTCTTAGGATGAATTTGCTATCATAATAGAGGTTTCAGTAAACATAAATCATATGTATATATAATTTTAGACTTTGTGGAAGTAAGAGAACAAAAAGAAGCTTCTTATTTCTGGAAAAGCTCATTTATAATGGAAACATAAAACATGGTATAATAAGAAAATACAAACTTATTATAAAAATTTAAATATTAAACAAAGAGGTTTTGTTTATTTTATTGTAGTGCTGAGGCATGAACTCTGGGCCTGGGCACTGTTTCTGAGCTCCTTTTGCTCAATGCTAATATTCTACCACTTGAGCCACAGAGCCACTTCCAGGTTTTCCTGCGATTAGAGATGAGAGCCTCATGCACTTTCCTGCCTGGGCTGGCTTTGAACTGCTATCTTTAGATCTCAGTTTCCTGAGTAGCTAGGATTTTAGTTGTGAGCCACTGGCACCTGGCTGGAAGATTTCATATATATATATATATATATATTGCTGGTCCTGGGGGTTGAACTCAGGGACTGGATACTAACCCTGAGATTTTTTTTCTAAAGGTTAGCACTCCATCACTTCAGCCATAGCTTCCTTTCCTACTTTTCTGGTGACTAGAAAAAAGAGTCTCACTTTCCTGCCTGGGCTGACTTTGAACCGAGCTCCTCAGATATCAGCCATCAGAACAACTAGGATTATAAGTGTGAACCACCAGCTCCTGACCAATGAAAGATGTTTTATGAGTGTCATGGAGGGAAGAAAAACGATTTATAATTCTTATTGTTAATGTGTAAGAGAATTGTCAGAGTTTACTGGTGCATATAATTACACTGGAATCAGACAGATTTGGCTGGAATCAAAGCAGAGGAAAAAAAACATGCATGTTGATTCATCTATAGTTGTGTTTAGTAGATAATTCTGTGGTTGAAACAGGCCATTACTTATCTCAATAAATAGTGGATGAGCATTCACAGGTACTATTTAAAGGTTTTAATATCTATTAGACTCCATAGGTTTAGACAACCAATAAAATTGTAAAAAAAGAGAGAATAATAAAGAATATCTCATTGTAAATCTTCAGATTCCTCTTTTATGAATTTAGAGTTCTGGTCTTGTTATATTTGTCTTTTTTGTTTATTTATTTGTGATTTTTGAAACATGGTTGGTTTAGTTCTTAGGAAAGAGTTGCATTATAAAAGGAAAAATTACAAGAATAAACCACCCAGAATTAGCTAAATATAGATAATATATAAATATATTGGTAAAAAATGCTGTAGCCTTGGTAGAAAAAGTGAGAATTAATGAATTTGAGATTAGCAGTGGATATTTTAACTTTATTAAAATGAAAACTAAAATGCAGGGCTCAATAAACATATTACTCCAATTATACAAATCATTCTATTTAAAAGATAAAGATAGATTTCAGAACCATACTACAGAGAAAAATTAAAGTAACTGTTCAACACTTAATCATATCAATGTACTTTAAATATGAAAAATAAATATGAATTTATGAAAATATGAAATATTTAAATATGAAAAGTTCATATAGACTTTTTTGCAATATGGTGAATGGCACGGCAGTTTTCTTTAATGAACATAGATACAAATCTGTAAACAACTTTTCAATTGATCTTCCATACATACTAATGTGCAAAAAAGATCACTGTTTAAAATGAAGTTGAACAAACCCCTCCAAATAAAGGATTACAAATACAAATAGGAAAATTCTAAACATAAAACATTTTGCAACAAATCATATAAATGAAAATATTCCATGTCTTTGAGTTAAGAGATTAATGCCTACAGCTTTCAAATTGCTTTGAATGTAAATATTTATTAAAGGGAAATATCTCACTTTTTATTATGTAGAAGCAAAGAAGATTTAATAAGTTTTTTGGTCAATGATTGTAGAACGGCTAGCACAATGGATAACATAAAGAAATCGAAAAATTTCTATTGTCTTTGATTTTGATTGTTTGGGTCAGATGAAATAGGTTCTCTGAATGAGGTTTGACTACTTCAATTTCTCCTTCTTAAGGTCTTGATTTACTCTGTCATCCCATGGTGTCCTCTGCAATCCCCAAAGGTCAACCAGGGCACACACACTTTCCTTAGGGAAGTAAATCATTAAGTGCCATTTTAGTTTGAACCATCTACTGCTAGTTTGAAATATATTGGAATGGAAGAAAGATAGGAGAAAGAAAATCAGAATGGCCAGCCCTATAATGCCCATTCTATATATGAAAATAATTTAGACTTAGAGTTTTTGAAGGCATAATATAAGGTGGTGATAATTTAGAGACATAAAGCAGTTCTGTGTGTTGAATGAGACATCAAAGGACCATCAACAATCCCAATCCAATAAACACAAAATGATGCCAGAATCTATGGTATAAGTGAAAGTGCCTGGACAGCTTAAATGTCTCCAGGAAAAGGATATTGAAGGGGCTTCTTTGTTTGATAGCAGTATCAGATTCCCACTGGAGGAATGATTGTGAGAATTCCAAAGGTAATGCCAGCACTCAGAGAGGTCAGGTTAATATCTTCCATTTAAATATATATTATATATGTATGTGTTCTTAAGTAGAGAGCAAAACATAAAAGACAACCTAAGAGTCTCAAAACAACTCAGAGCAAAAATCTAACCCTGCCATACATAATTCTTTGTGATACCATGTAGGTCACATTTAACCAAGTCTCATGTTTGCCATATTTAAGTGTTCATTTATCAAATCAGCTATTTATCAGGTACATCATGATTTTCCCATTTTCCCTGGGAAATCTTTTCAAAATTGCTGTACAATAGTTAAACAAAGCATGGACTGCCTAGAAATAAAATATATTTCTAAAGTAAGTACTTTCAAATAAGGTCTCTAGAAACAAACGTTGAACAAACATCAGAATATAAATTTCTCATTTTGAGCATTTACGTAATAACTGGCTGAGATTTCACAGACACAAATTGTACATGAATTTATTGAGAGGAGTGAACCAGGCTCCGCTGGGAGGGAGTAGAAGTGGGAGAGGTTTATCAGATCTATTTTCTATTTAGCTTCTGAAAATATAATAAGAAACAAACAAGCTTTGGGTGTGAGGAGTGTTCATCAATCAGCCACATGTAATGATGAAGGGATACTGAAGGGATACTTGGAGGATTTTAAATCCATTTGTCAAATCTTACCATATCCCTGGGCTGTTCATTATGTGGGAGAGCCATTTCACTAGCTAATGATGACTTCTCATAGGATGGGGGATGGATGCCTCCATTATATGCTTATGTGTGATTTATTTTCAAAACTGTCCACCATTTTTTTCCTCTGAACAGAAACAATAATAGTAATTCAGCTTTTTGGTTCAAAGGCTACTCTCGGTGTTATTTCATCTAGAAGGCATGAAATAACAATCTAGAAATTAAAACATCATATTGTTTTAGGGGGGAATATTTAACTAAAATTTGCCATTGATTATAGAGGAAAAGAGCAAAGTAGTTAAGCTTTACTTAAAAATATTGTGTGACTATGAATACTAGAAGAAGTGAACATTTAACTCAGAAGTACATGTAAAATATGGGGGAATGGAGACACTTTCTCTACAGTTGTGATTTCCTATTAAATTACCCAGCTCCAGCACAATGTTTTATATATAATCAGGTAAGAATTACAGGAAAATTCCAAGAAAATGGGTTGTTAGATCTTTCACAGATGTGGTGCTAGTTAAATGTGATCTATGCCTTATGGGTCTCCCAATGATTCAGTTTAGGGCATAGAATACTGCAGGTGTTTTAAGAGAAGGATTCGATTTTTCTGAACTCTGTTATTCTTGAGATCCTTTAGAAACAAATTGTTGAGACTCTGTGACTTGTATCATCTTTAGAGGAAAGAGGAATTACAGTGCATGACCCCTTACTTAAATGGGTTCCCAAATGCCAGCGGACAACAAACTTTAGTCTAAAGCAGAGGTGCAGTTGGTCATGGGATATATTGGTGAATGAATCATTAGAGAATTGGAACCCAAAGAGTTGCAGTGGTGGTGATCAACCCATCCTTGTCTTCCTGCATCTGAGTGAACAAATTCCTCTAGGAAACAATGCAATCTTGTCCATGAAACTCAGCTACCAATTCATACACTCCTGAAGAAAACCCACGAGAACTAGTGCATAAACAGATCCACAATTCTGCCAGAATTTAATTATTCTTATACTTCTTTATCTTTAAGTAGACGTACAAAAGAATTGCCCTTCAACAAGGCCATTTATGAACACAAAGATTCTCCATCAGTGTTACCCCTTTCAACACTTACCCAGCCACCCTTTCCTGCTTTTCTTACATTTGTAGAATAAACATTGAATTTTTAAAATTTTTTTTACTGCATTCTCCCCTTTTCTCTTGCCTGTCTACCTTTCAAGTACCCACTTCTTGCTCTTTATGTTGGAAAATTAAACAGTGCTCTCTCAGCAATAATTACAACAAGAAGAAAAAGTATCCAGTAACAACATAGATGTGAACTATACTTGTAACTTGGTAACTCATGTGACCTAACTGGTACTTATGGCAATCTCCATGCACACACACACACACACACACACACACACACACACACACACACACACACATACACACACACACACTCACTCACTCCAGTGGTAAACATATTGCTTTTATTCACACAGCATATGTGGAAAGCTTCTTCACATACACTGGTAAATGAAGCAATACATGGGCCTTACTTGAGTTTTTCAGATCGCAGTTGAATGTTACAAGATTTTAATATATTAAGGCAAACCAAGTAGTTCTCTCCTTCAACCAACACTCATGTCTTTTATTCAGGGAGTGAATATATTAAATTCTACAACACAAAGGGCAGAAATATCTCTTAGACTTTATTCTTCAATAATGGCTTTCAATACTTTCCCCTGAACATTTCCCTAAATTCAGCACGACTCCTCAACTGAATCAAGTATATAGAACTCTGACATCAGTTTATTTATCAGGGTAGCAAAAGAAATTATCTTTGAATTCCCCACAGTGCAGCTGTGTTTAACCAGACATCATAAAAACTACAGAACACAGATGGGAATAACAGTTAAAGGGTAGATTACAATGAGTTTTTGTTAAATCAGCTCGGGAAGTCTATCCAACCCAACTTCCCTTTGGAGGGTTTCTCAAAGTAATAAGACTTCTCTTAGACAATTTCTCATTTCATTTATTGTGTTGATCTGTGACTGTCTTCTTCTTCTGTTGGGAGGTAGGAAAATGAAATATTTATGTAATTCTTTCATGTTGTATGATGTACAGAAATGACACAAGTAAAGGGCATTGACCTGTTTAGAGAGTTTTACACATAAACACTGATGTCACTGCAGCCTAGCTCAGGTCACAGTTGGCCCACAGATGTGCGTGTGGCTTTACAGTGCTCCAACCCCTGCAAAATTAATGCTGTTTCCTCTCCCACCAGAAATCTTGTAGTAAATGTATCATCAAGTGGGTTTATATAGCCAATTTTATGTTCTGTACTTCACAAGAACCGTCCATTGCAAGATTTCTTCATAGATTCGCATAGTGATCATTCTTCATATCTGTGCAATTTTTCAATGATGAGAATATGCATGGAGGATGTGGGAGGATTGTACATGGAGGTCAGTCTTAGAGGAAGGCTCACTGTTACATGGCTGAGCTGGTGATGGAGAGATGAGGCACATAAGGTTGATATCCCTATGGTGCCTGTGTGCGTACACAAACACATACACACACTTCCACACTGTGTCCAAGAAAAACACGCATGCACGTACACACACACACACACACACACACACACACACACATGCACTTTCACACTGTGCCCAAGAAACTTTCCTGTCTTCACTGGCTTTGAACTGCAATCATCATATCTTAGCCTCCTGAGTAGCTGGGATTAAGGAATTGCTCACTTTTTATTTCCTTTTCCACTTTCTCTGGAAGGCTTCTAAACCGAATACTATACATTCTATGCTCTTCCAAGAATAGCTTGCTTGTGTCAACACACAGAAAATGTTATTCTAAGCCTATAATCTAGAAGAATCATTGCATCCAAAATCAAATTATTTTGTACAGAGCTAAAGTTAGACTTGCCCCAGGATGCAGTAATCACATACCTATCATATTTACCTAAACGCAATGAAAACCAATCTGCACATGAAAGCTTATTGCAGCTTTTTTTCATAATCAAAAATAACTAAAGACAAGCATAAGCTTCTTCAAAACATGAATGAATAAATTAGTACCACCACATGATGCCCATTTTTGTTTTAAAAAAGTGAACTCTAAACCACACAAAGACCTGAGAAAAACTGTTGCTAAATTGATTAACTGGAAATAATAATAATATACTATATTTTATATATATATATATAATGATTCCCAATGTATATAGCAATCAGGAAAATACAAAGGCCAGTGTTTGCTAAAATTTAGAAGAAGGTGGAGAGGGATGAATACATCAAATATAGGAAAAGTTTAGGAAAACAGAATCATTTTGTGTAATCTTGTAATTGTAGAGACAAAGCATTATGGACTTGTTAAAACTCAGAAAACTTAAAACACATGAAAGTACTTTAACACATATTATGAACTTTGGTTGATGCAATAGGCTGATGTAAAATGAGCAATTGACTGTAACAGTTGTATCACACTAATAACACAACATGTAACTATTAGAAGAAACTGCCGGTATTCAAAGCGGTGGATATATTGGAGTTCTATATTGTATACATTTCAGGTTTTGTCTATCCAATTCTACTTTTAAAAGACTATTAATTAAAATTTTAAATGAGTGTTTCAATTTGTGTAGAGAGATTCCCTGTGGGAATGAGGAACTGGATTCTTGTTATAATCTCTCTTTGTGTATAGATTGAAGCACTACTTAAAATGTAGCATGCAAAATGCTATCCATCTTACAGCCAGCATATTGGGAATATGTTTGTATTATGAACATACTGCATTCCACCAACATCAGTGTATTTGTTCTTATATCTACAACGTGTGGGAATGACGGAGTAGTGTGTTTGTCTTGAAGATGTTTAAGTGTAAACACCAACTTCTTGTTGGAGGTTTATTTTCACCAAACTTTCTCTAAATTTTCTTGCAGCGAAGATACATCTTACCTGCCTTCAAGCTCCCATTCTCAGCTGTAGAGTCTCATTTGCAGTGGAGTCAAACACTTCTTACAATTTAGTTGCACTTTTTAAGTAAAGTCTCAGAAGCGTTATTACAATCGCTTTTTAAAGCAAATGCCATCTTTCATACTATGGAGCAAATTTTTTCTGTTATTTCTAATTAATATTGTATGCAATTTTAGGATGCCTAGATAGGAGCAGATGGAGTTTCCTCATCGAAATAATAGTTTTAACAGTAACTTGACAAAAATGTCTTTTCCCTGACACAATCATATCATGAGCAACAACTTCCTTGTTTACTTAACTAGGCAATCTAAGAAGTAATGATAGAGAGAAAGGGCAAATATCTGAACATTTAGTATCGTTGAATATAATTTAATGATTCTTTCCAGTAAGAGCTCCAAAGCAAAAACCCCTGAGTGAATACACACTGCAATTTCAATTATTTATCTTTAACACTCTTCCAATCACAGATGAGGCAAATATAAATGTGTTTTTTAACAGGTGAAGAGCTTTTCAGACTGCATGTATACAGGAAAGGAAAACAGTTCATTGAACAATAATGACCACCTATTACTTGCATTGTAATGAGATGGTTAATTTTGGCAGTGATGAAGAGGAATCTAAGAGGAATCGAAGAAGAGAAATCTGTGATTCAGAAGACAGTGTGGAAATTCTTCAGTAAGCCTGGGAAATGGTCCTTTTTCTCTCCCTAAGATTTCATATCTTAAAACGCATGATAACCTAGGGTATCATACCGTGGGTTCATGTATTGTTAATATTTTTTAATTTATAGATTGGCTAACTGAAGAAAAATATATCTGAAATATATGACCCCGTGCCTCAATTAGTATCTTTGAATTTACTCATCTAACTACTATCATGAATTGTAAAGTTTTTCACTATAATCTCACCTCCAGAGGATCACTTCATATGAAAATGACTACAAATTAAATATTACTGTAAAGAACTATCATTAAATTGTTAATATGTCTGCTTTGACTTTATAGAAAATTTTTATCTGGATTATAAATAAAAATGTCTATCAAAATATATACTAAAATAATAGTTTGTATACTTATTAATATGTAAATTTCAATATAAATATTGAATTAATTTAAATAATTTTTAATATATCAAAAATTGCAAGAATGAAAAACCGATGAGACACTTGAGAGAAAAGGTATTCTCTACTGCAAACAAAGCATTTCCTGAATGGATAAGCATTCTTGCCATTTTCTTCTCTGCTTGTATCCCCATGAAAACAGTTTCAGCTTTGTGGTGGGAAAGCCAGCATCGCACGGCCTCCAGTTATCTTCATAAGAAATTCTTCTCAGTAAATCAACATGATGTGCTAGAGCAATAAAAATGAATTAAAGGGAGAATGGAAGTGCCCCATGAATTGGCCCTGAACTCTGGGCCTCGGTGCTGCACCTCAGCTCTTCAGCTCAAGGCTGGGGCTCTACTACTTCAGCTATAACGCCACTTCCAGCTTTTTCTGCTTATGTGGTACTGAGGAATCAAACCCAGGGACTCATGCATGCAAGGCAAGCACTCTACCACTGAGCCACAGCACCATATCTGCTTCTCTGGTGGTTTATTGGAGATAAGAGTTTCACAGACTTTCCTGCCTGGGCTGACTTTGAACCACTATCCTCAGATCTCAGCCTCCTGAGTAGCAAGGATTACAGGTGGGCCACTGATAGCTGGCACTTCCAGCTTTTTCTATTTATGTGGTACTGAGGAATCAAACTCAAGGCTTCATGCATGCTAGGCAAGCACTCTATTATTAAGCCACCTTCCCAGCCCCTGTCCAGATTCTTATGCTGTCTTATAACCTCCTCATCTCTAGATTATGCCGAAGAAATAGATTTTAAGCATATTACTTTCTTTATCCACTCTCAAATTTCTCTCCAAAATTTCTCTTCCAAATTAACTCAGACTTGAGAATATTTTTTTTCTCTGTTTCTCCCAGAGGTCTTTGATGTTTGCACATGGTCTGTCCTTGAACCACTAAGCACATTTGTGAGCCACACAGTTTCCTGTAAATACCTTCTCTTGCTGCAAATATTCTAGCGATGTGATCATTTACATAAAAGCAACCTACAGGTCTCTTCATTTTAACCCTATCCCACCTCACTCTACTTATTTCCTTGCCATTGGTTTTAGAAATGTAACCTTGAACCTCAGGAATGCACACAGTAGCATAGAAATTAAAGAATTCTGAGTTGCAACAATTTTCTAGCATGTATTCTATTTAAATACAAATCTAATTGTTCTATGTATGCTTAGAAGTAAGTTTTGCTCAAACAATTTCTCTTTTTATTCTCATACATGATATTGATGTATTAGACCCATGCAAGCATTTTCTTTATGATCAATAAGAACATGTGGATTTCTCTCAAATGTAAACTTATCTAAGTATTATGGTTTTATTTTTCCTATTACATCTATTTACTCCTCATTTACTTCCTTGAATATGGATTTGTTAAATTTGTGCAATCGTATGTTTCAACATCATTTGTTTTGTGGTGTCATTAAAAAGTCAAGTGAATATTACAGAGTTATTTGGCCAAGAAAGCTAGAAAGATACTCAATACTCTGATGCTAATTTCCTCTCAGTGTCATTAGCAGCTCATCAAGACATCATTTTTTTCCTAAACAACTGAAGTAAATAAATAAAATTCAACAGAAAAATGTCATCATGATTAAGAAAAGTAAGACATTTTCCTAGCTTCTGGAAGACTTATTAAATATGTCCTCTTCCCATCCTTATTTCTGGTATAACTCCCTTAAAAAACTTTCCTGGTTGCACTATTAAAAATGAATATATTTGCATGACTTAATTAGTGATGAGGACCCCTGTGCTCACTTCCGTGCTATGGACCACTGATAATTCACTTGTCAAAAGGGTCTGCTGCTCAGCCTTGGGCACTGTGTCAATTGATGAGACACATTTCTACGCGAGAAAAATCGTGTGCTTAGTCTTGCAATGCTGCACTAGATTATTTTAAATGCTACTTTGGTATGTATGCTAAAAAAATCCTTGACCTTAAGATAAGCAAATTGCTTAAAATAGGGCAATCTCTTTATTTTAAATAACTTAACTTTACCTGAGGGTGGCATAATCCAAGCTACTCCAGAGACAGACACAGAAACCACAGGAGTTCAAGGGCAGTCTAAGCAAAGTTAGGGTTACCCTAACTCAATAAATGAAATAATGGAAAAGGGCTGGGGGGAGGGGTATGTTCATGGGGTAGACAACTTGCCTGGAGGAGCCCCTAAGTTCACTCTTTAGTACTGAAAAAGATTTTTTTTTGTTGGTCGTGGGGCTTGAACTCTGGGCCTGGGTGCTGTCCCTGTGCTCCTCAGCTCAAGGTGAGCGCTCTACCACTTGAGCCACAGCACCACTTCTGGTTTTCTGATGATTTATTGGAGATAAGAGTCTCACGGACTTTCCTGTGGGGGTTGGCTTTGAACCACAATCCTCAGATCTCAGCCTCCTGAATAGCTAGGATTACAGGTGTGAGCCACTGGCACCTGGCTAAAAAAAAAAAAGAATTTCTTTTAAAAGAGACCTATTTGCACAGCTTTCTTTCACTACTTTAATATATTCAAGGTCTGTGAGCAGGCTCCCAAAGAGCCCCATGAGGGTCTATGTGTTCGCAGTGAGGGAGTCTTTCTAGATATATTCATTAAAATATCACCTATGATATCTGTACGATTTTCAGGAAATGCTCATGATTGAAGATACAGGTGCTTAGTAGGTAACTATTTCCCATAAGATTCTTGTGTCTACGGGGAGACCAAGTTAGATATGAATGCTGATCACCTCATAATAGATCACTGTCTTAATAGACATTGAGCTCAAGTATGTGCTCAAGGCCCATAGCCCAGGGAGAGATCAATGCAATTTAACAAAGGACCCCAGACCCAGAACCAACTTGGCTGACGCCTGAAGCACGAATGATTTTTCCAGACTGACATTCCTTGGGAGAGTGGTTTTCTGTTTCTGTATAAGAAATTATAGCAAACATAATGCAACCAGCACTTGTCTATCCTCTGACGTGCATATGGATGAGAAGGCCGGGCAGTCTTTGGTGGATTTTTCCAGGTGAGGTTGTGCAAGATGAATGTAAAGGCTCAATTCTTTACTTGGCAGAAGCTGGCTCCTCCTTGTCTTAGGTCTGAGGCATCCCCTAATGGCTATTAGCCAAAGACAGCTCACATCTCTAGTGTCAAACACCTTACTTGCAAAGATGGCATCTTCAAGCCAGCAGTGCTGTTTGAAAGTTTGGTGAACTGAGTAGCAGCTGGGACTTTGCTTCTGACAGCCAGCCAGGAAAAACTTGTTTTTAGAAGATATATGAAATGAGAGAAACATGGCCCTGACTATCTCCTTGGAATACTGCAATGTTGGTCCATTAATAATCTTTTTAAATTTTTTATTGTGAAAATACTGTACAGAGGGGTTACAATTACATGGGCAAAGTAATGAGTACATTTCTTATCAAGCATTGTAGCCTCCTCCTTTGTTTCCCCTTCCCATCCCTTCCCATCTCCCCCACCCCCACCCTCCCACCCAATCCTCCTCCCGCCCACCAAAGTTGTAAAGTTCGTTTTTCCACACAATGACATGTACATCTCATTGTTGCAATGGGTCTACCTGTATCCCTATTTAAATGATTTGTTTTTTCCCTTCCCCTCCACAAATTATACCAGCCCCAAATACAGTGAAAGCAGGGGTTATACCATGGAGGGAATTCTATGCCTTTATCAGAAAGAATGACACTGTCCCATTTGTTAGGAAATGGAAAGACTTGGAAAAAATTATATTAAGTGAAGTAAGCCAGGCTCAAAGAAACTTAGCTCCCATGGTTTCTCTTATTTGCAATAAATAGTATATGTCTGAGTCAAGCAGAAAAGGTCAGATAAGTTGATGTTAGGGAAATGAACCCTAAGATATGTATTCAAATGTTTTTTTTCTTTCAGGTGATTGTGTCTAGCACATTTATAAGATTATTTCTTTGTTGATTTGTAGGTACATTAATAATCTTAATTACCTTTGCCAAATCCCCTTTTCGGTGTTAGGTAAGAGTCACAGTTATCACTCCTGGGACAAAAGTCCCAGTGACCATCTTAAACTACAGAAAACTCACAGGCAAACCCACATACATTTTTGCAAGCCCATGTGGATACTTCTGAATCATTTATTGCACATCTTTCTGAATGTGTCAAGCAGGGTTGATCAGGGTAAGGACGAACCTAAGAAAAAATCCCAGCCTGGAAACTAGACAAGGACAACTCTGAAAACTTTTCTCATTAGACTTGGCAGTGTGTGCTTTAACTGAACTGAAAGCAGGGACAAGGGAGTAGGGCATGAACGAGCAAGAATCTAAAAACTATCTCCGCTGTGGGAGAGGAATGATGACCAGTCTGAGCATCTCAAAATATTCATTGTGTTTTCTATTGAATTAGTGTATCTAACATGAGTCTAGAACAAACAAGTCATTCCTTTCTTTTCTACAAATTAACCTTTGATAAATCAAACAGTATTCCAAGACGGGAAACACATGTAAGGTATTACCACCCCTGCATAAAAAATAAAAGTTGAGAAAGTAATTAGTAATAAATAAACTAGCAAGAACATAATAAAAATAAACATATTAAAGAAAATGGAATTCTAGCACAGAGAAAGCAACACTGAACCACATTAAAAGCAGAAGAACTTAGACACTGCCGCTTACATGTCTGAACTTGAAAACAATGGGCAAGCACAATTAATCTATTATTTTATACACTTAAATGTCAGCCACTAAGCAATAGTGTAAGTTGATAATTTATGACACTTGCCCTTTTTTCTTTTTTTCCCTTGAAATGATCTCTAGACTGTAAAACTTGGATAAAAGTTGAAGTGGCAATTGATCCAAGGCATTACATGATTTATGCATAATATTTTGAGAGTATTAAAAGATATATTTCCTGATTAATTTAACAGGATTGGTTGACTAGTAAAAGTGAATCCAACATATGATTCACCTCAACAGACACAGAGCAGACAAAAGTATGTTCACGCAGCACTTCAAAGGTTTCTAGTGTTGTTCTCTTTGGAGTTTCAGTTCCATTTATGACTTGTGATATTGCCTGACATAGGATTGCTCTACAGACAGATGGGACTTTCAATGACAGGGCTGTAATCATAAAAAACATTCAATTATATAGAAAAACTTGTTGTTGTCTCAGTGGCCTCTGGTCTGGAATATAGTTAACACAAAACAATTTTATAAACTGAAATTGCATAAATAAGTCTTGAAAAATATCAAGATGTTTCTAAGTTTCTGCTATGGTTCAATTGTTGACATCTTTCAAGTTTTTCTAAATGGATCTTGGCAAACACAATCAGCATTTCCTTCCCGTTTCTGAACAGTCTCTGGCCAACTTTTCTGAGTAACTTTTACTGATTATCCTTTACATCTTCTAATAAGTTGTGAAATATTTATGAACTCACAGCTTTTTATTATCCATTCCAACTGACCCCAACACACTAGAACATTGTATAGAATCAGTCATCTATGATTTGTCTTACATTTAAAGTAGCTCAGAGTTGCTAACTGAATGCTAGCTAAGTAGTGTTAATTTTGGTTAATCAAAAAAATTTACTGTTGAACAAAATAGATATAAACCAAGAAAGGGTCAACAATCCTAATAAGGCACACTATAAACTACTGAGTGAAATGATGTTTCCACTTGCAGATCTGATTTGTCAAAAGACATAGAGTATACCTACCTTTAATCATGTACTACACTGAAATACGGATGAGCTGTTAAATTTTTGTAGTGGATGGAATGTTCAAAGCTACAGAAATTAGTAGAATGTTTACCAGGCTCCTATTGCTTTAATATTAGAGGGACTTAACCAAACTTTTTGTGGAAAGAATAGTAGTAGAACTCTGTCCCTTTTTCTCTGCATTATGTTGAAAGTTATCTAACTGGATATTGTGATCTGTTTCATGTGACACGATTTAAAATTTGAGGACTGTCTAGAATGAAAAGGCAAAAATAGAGTACAAAACCTGTGGCTGAGAATCAGAGTGTATAGTAAAAAATGTCTGTATAAACATTACAGTGGAATTGTTGTTGCAATAACACTAAATTTGATTGCAGTTTTCAAGTACCAGAAAATAACATTTAACAATATCATAAAAATGAATCGCTACTCAACACGAATATTTTCTGAAACAACTAGTTGAGCACTTTGAGATATGTGTGACGAGGAAGAGACAAGATCAACATACAGTCACTGTTTTGCAAAGATGCCAGTGTGAAATAGTAACGGGCAAAGCATACATAGCTGCGTATTATTCTCCAGCGTTTTGGGTAAAATAATTTCGTATTTAATAAAAGTGAATGTACTAGAATGAGATTTAAAGATTGAAATTGAGACAATTTTTAACCCATATAACCAGGTAATAAATTTCCCTGGACTCATGCCATTCAATTAAAGGTCAGAAGTCTTCCTTAAAGATGTCTACAGACAAGCAGAAAAGGTCAGATAAGTTGATGTTAGGTGAAATGAACCCCAAGATAAGGACTCAAGTGGTTTTTCTTTCTTGTGATTGTTTCTAACATATCTATAAGGTGATTTTGTTTTTGTTGCTTTGTATGTCCCTCCTCTACGGTATAACTCCTGTTTTCACGGTTTTTAATGTTGGTATAATTTGGGGAGGGGAAAGAAAAAAACAAATTGTTTAAATATGGATACAGGAGGACCCATTGCAACAATGAGATGTACAAGTCATTATGTGGAAAACGAACTTTACAACTTTGGCTCGGGGATGGGGTAGGGGGGTGTGGGAGGCCTTAGGGCAGGAATGGGAAAAGGAAACAAAGGAGGAGGCAACAATGCTTGAAAAGAAATGTACTCATTACCTTGCTCATGTAGTTGTAACCCCTCTGTATGCTATTTTCACAATAAAAAGAAACTTATTAATAAAAAATGTCTAAATTTCCTCATACCTTCAACTCTTCATGACTGTTGGGTTTATTTCACAGCAAATTCACGTGGATTATGTTTTTCACAGTCAGTTCATTTCCACAGTGAATTATTGAGCTAGACATTAGGAATCTCTACATGTGAGGGTCAGGATGAAAATGATCACTGAAGCTTTTGATCAGCTACTCTATCTGTTCAATATTTACACATCGTATTAAAAACACTGGGAGTTCAGGTATTTTCTGTTTCCGTCCTCCTACGTGTAAGTTTGATGGGGACATCAAATCCTTCCCATTTTTCTACCCAGTTCCCTGGCTTGTGTGCTGTGGCCATGACAGAGCAGGAACATAGCCGAGGGGTCTCGTCCATTGTCTTCAGGAAAACAGTGAAGTTGCTACCATCTTTTTTTTTTTAAGCTGGTCATGGGGCCTGAACTCTGGGCCTGGGTGCTGTCCCTCAGCTCTTTAGCTCAAGGCTAGCACTCTACCACTTGAGCCACAGCACCAGTCCAGGTTTTTCTGCTTATGTTGTTCTGAGGAATCGAACCCAGGACCTCATGCATTTGAGGCAAACACTCTACCACTGAGCCACCTTCCCAGCCCAAGCTGCTAGCATCTTGACTGTCACTGGCCTTCCCACTGCTGGCCATGTCCCAGTGCACTGCTGCTTGTAGCTGCTTCTCAACAAATAAACTAGATTTGGTGGTGCATACCTGTAGTCCTAGCTACTTGGAACACATAGGTAGGCTAGATTATATATGTAAAAAAAATAAAGAAGTTGGGTTCAGATGGTCCGTGCCAGCAATCTTAGTGACTCATAAGGCTGAGATCTGAGGATTTTGGTTCAAAGCCAGCCTGGGTAAAAAAGTACATGATAGGCTTATCTCCAACAAGCCAGAAGTGGAGCTGTGGTTCAAGTAGTAGAACACTAGCCTTGAGCAAATGAAGTTGGAGGAGAGTGTTATCAGCTGCCCTAACTTATGCTCAAGGTAGAAAAGATTCTACTGATCAATGAAAGCTTGAGTTCCTGAACTGTAAGAGACAATGAGGTTATATATATGTTTGTTATATATATATATATATATATATATATATATACATATATATATATATATATATATATATAATTAATGAGTTGTTAACATGCATTTAGTTGTCTCTCTTTCTCCCTCTAGGTCCTCCTTCAGCATTTTCTTTTATTCTTGCTTCAAAAAAAATCTACACACTCAGTTTCCATCCGTTCTACGTCATGATCTCCTGATGGTTTCTACCTCACTGGCCCTCTTGGTCTGAATCTCAGATAATGGGTAATGCCTAAAGTAGACAGAAAAAATAGTTTTTTTTTCTTTTACTTAACCACTTTTAAAATGAAGTTGCATTTACTGAGATGTGAAAGCCTTCAAGAGAAATAGGATTTGTGGGGAGAAAGGAGATTTATTAGAGTCGAATGTTGGGCATGATCCAATTTATGAACATGAGAGTCAGTAGGTGATAGGTGGTGAAGAAAGAAATAATTGGCTTGGAAGAGGTCAAGGAACTCTACTGAAAAATGGACGCTGAAATTGAGCATAAAATACTCAGAAAGAAGGGGATGAATGTAGCTTGCAGGGTTCTTTGAAAGTATTAGAACTGGCAGTGTGAATTTCAGAGCTCTGTGACTTAGGGCAGAGAAAGGGAAAATGGTTTAGAAGGTGCAAAGAGTCCCAGCTAGGGCCTAGAAATAGATGAAATGAACAATCAGAAAACAAAGATGAGCTCAGGGTGTTATTCCAAATGGGCTGTGGATGGTGGAGGCCCAGCGAGAAGGTCTGGTGGTGAAGAGGAATGGAAGAAGCCCAGAAAAGGTGACACAGAGAGATGTGGAAATGTAGGGTGAATAGGGGACACTTGCCTGATTGATGCAGGCTGTGGTGAGATGCAGTTTAACCAGAGACCTGATGAACTTAGCATTAATTACCCTGGGACACACAATGACAATCAGAGGATGACGCTTGGCAGAAAGAAGAAATGAGACAGGATTCTCTGCACGTGGAGCTGGAGAGTACTCCCTGCCTTGGCTGGGGTGAGGGCCCCATGAGTGAGGATTGAGCAGCCCTCTTGGGAGTATGCTGCTGAATAGCTAAGCAGCAAAGAAGCAGTGATCCTTCACTGACAGAAAATCCAGGGCTGTTAGCATAAAAGCAATAAAATAGTCACCAAAGAAAAATAATAAAGTAGTAAAAGACAGTTATGTCAATGATAAGAGAAGTATTAATTTTGTTTTATTTTCCAGTAGAAGTAAAAGACAGAATGTCTGTTAAATCCTCAAGTAGCTCACAATAATATTTATGCATGTAATTTTTTTGGTTGGTTGTGGGGCTTGAACTCGGAGCCTGGGCAGTAAATACTCTGGCCTATATTGGAGACATAATCCCACAGCGATAGACGTGCACTGGGACTTTCTGATTATGCTTCCTCCTCTCTCCACCACCACGTTGTTAAATCAATGTCTTCCTGTGCAGCAATCACCACTGAGAGCTATGGGGCACTCTTTCAAAAATTGCCTATTAAGTTTATGTCAGATGTTTTAAACAATTGGGTGGACTGATTGGATAACTTTGTTGCAGATTTTTCCATCACTTGACCAACTGTTTGTTCACAATAATTTCTTAGTTGAAAAGAAAACCTCTTGGTAGTCAAAAACACAAAGGGTTCAAATCAGGAATATATTAGCCAGGAAGATGATCTGTGTTTTTAATTTGATTTAAGCCATAATGTTCTAGGCTTTTTTAGGCTTATTATCTTTAAGTAGTCGTGCAAAGGAGTTGCCATTGACCGAATCAGTATATGAATATGGTACATCTTGATTGATGTCACTCTTTCCAGCATGCTCACCCACCTCTTCCCTTGCGTATCTTAATTAAGATTATTATTGAATCATTTGCCTTTTAACAAAGCTGGTTATGTGTAGAATGTATCATAATCTGTGTCATCTCTTCAACATCTTCACCCCGCTTCAACTCACGCCTTATATTTCTCACATCTATGGTTTATAAAATGAATTCTAGGCTTCTTAGAGAATCTGAATGTCTTCCTTACTAATAACAGAACTAACTAAAAAACAAAACAAAACAACTCAACAATGCCAATACCAAATTGTAATCACATGTTTAAAGGAAACTTCCAGGAGGAAACGGGACAGCTAAGTTCTAAACATATTCCATTTGTTGATGGATTAGATGAAGGGTGAGAGAAAAGGAATGATTTCCACATATGTGGGTGGTGGTGGTGATATGTTCCTTCTCTATTTTCTTACTACAACTGTTGCCTAAATAACGATCTATTCATTGTTAACTCCAGATGCAACTGGTGTTTTAGCTATAGATTAGGTAGAGTGAAACTTATCCAAGAGCCAAAGATTTAATGATGTAATCGTAACATTGGGTTTTATATGACCATAAGCAAAGAGAATGATTCAACAGATAGATGGGTTTCTTAATTAAAGAACCAAGGCATGCTATTACTTATAGTTTTCAAACCTTAAGTAGAAATCCACCAAATGTATGGCATCTTAAAATCTTTGTACCTTGGGGAATTGTTGCATTATGCTGGATTTCCAGCATAGACAATTGGAATACAGGTTTAGCTTCCTTCTCCATTCCTTGCCTTCCTAGCAGCAAAAGGCTCATAATGTCAAGGTAGTGATTAAAACTAGTCCCACTTAGAATATAATCCAAGTACATCATGATGGCCTACCAGCGCTTCTGATAAATTCTAGACAACCTCCCCGATCATACATCCCACCCTTCACTCTGCTTCCATTGTGATAGCAGCATACTGTTCCTCAGAAAACACCAAGAGATTTATGTTTTTATTATTATTATTTTTTTAGGTCCAGTCATGGGGCCTGAACTGTGAGCCTGGGCGCTATCCCTCAGCTCTTCAGCTCAAGGCTAGTGCTCTACCACTTGAGCCACAGCGCCACTTCCAGCTTTTTTTCTTTTTGCTTATGTGGTGCTGAGGAATCTAACCCAGGGCCTCATGCATGCAAGGCATGCACTCTACCACTGAGCCACCTTCCCAGCCCTGAACACCAAGAGATTTATGTCTTGGTTATTTGTGACAGAAATGCAGTCTCTGGATATGTTGCACAGTTAACTCTTTCATGTCCTTTCTCTAAGTATCAAGCAATTGTTAAGATCCTCTCTAAAACCCACCCTGTCAAATCACTCATACCTCATATGCATTTCCCTTTTATGTATTCGTCACCAGTTAAAATACAGCTTTTTGGTACCCTTTCCCACAGAGTGTTGCCTATGTAAGAGCAGATATTTTGGTCAATTTTACTCATAATTCTGTGCTGGAATCTAGGAAATACTAAATATATATTTTGGTTGAGTGAATTAATAAACAAAGTGGAAAATGCATCCATTTGAATTTCTTTGTAAATAATATTATTTATAATATTGATAAATACCATTAGTATGCTTTCTATTTGGATAACAGTAATATAACAAAATAGAAATAATTCCCAGACAACTAGACACAAAACTTGTAAGACAGAAGAATGAACACTTCCAACATCTTATATATCCATATACTGACCTTGATCCATTGCTTTCTGACTTTAATATTAGAAAATTTATGTCCAAGATTTCAAACTTTGACTTAATAAGTCTAAAAGATTCTTAACACTTCACTGTAAAATAATTTGATATGTGTAATTTAAAAAATCTCTGCTATCAGAAGAATTTAATCCTTTATATGAAAGTAACTAGAATCTTAATTAGAGGCAGAGCTAGTATTTCTATTTTACATATTTTGGCATGAAAGTTTAATCCCAACCCTTTCCTGAAACTCTCTCCTGGATGTAGGGTAATTTTCTTGTTAATCAGCAGGAAATGAGAAGTGGAGAATTAATTTTATGAAGTACTTGGCAATCCTTGCATGACACTTTGAAAAAGAATTATAAATATCATTAACACCACTAAATTAGATGCTTCAACTTACAGTTGCAGTTAATTGCTTTACATATTGACAAAATTATCACAGCTGGGTATTTCAAACATTACTCTAATGTACAGGACATATCACTCAATGTAGCATATTGATTTCTCAAAACAGTAATTGTTTTTTATCTATTTCTAACCCTAGTCAAAACTTGCAAGAACTTTTTCCACTTTATATACGTGTAATTCTGGTATGAAGTAATGTCAGCTTTCTTGTGTTCTTTGGTTCGTATCAGTGCAGTTGTTTAACTTGTAACAGGACTTAATGACAGGATTGAGGAAATTTATCATGTGTGAAGAGCCTAGCAATAAAACTACAATCCTATGAAGCTAAACTTTGGAATTTCCTTTGAAAATTTCACATTTGAGAAATTCTCCTGTGCTCCAAACTGTATAGATGCCTTCTTCACAACCCCCATCCTGCCATGAAAGTAACTCTTTTTTTTTTTTTGCTGGCCCTGGGCCTGAACTCTGGGCCTGGGCGTTGTCCCTCGGCTCTTCAGCTCATGGCTAGCGCTCTACCACTTGAGCCATAGCTCAACTTCCTTCTTTTTCCTTCTTCTTCTGCTTATGTGGTGCTGAGGAATTGAACTCAGGGCCTCATGCATGCAAGGCAAGAACTCTACCATTGAGCCACCTTCCCAGACCTCAAAATAACTCTTGACAACAACAAAAATTAAACAAGGATCTCAAGTTTTGCCCAAGTATTCACTACAACTTAGGAACAATATTTTTTCAGTCCATTGCTCATGAATTTTACTATTTCTATTTTGGAGCATTGAATTTTAGTCTTACATTTGAAACATCTTCTAATTACTGGAGTGACACTTTATAAACATATTACTAGGACAAGGATAGGAAATAAGCAAATGAGTCCGGAGAATTTGTAGTATGGAAAATATTACAAGCATAAGATGCTGATAAGGACCAGTGGAGAAAAAAATAGATAAACAAATGGGAGGAGGATAAATGGTGATTGTAGAAGTATTAACCCATGTTAGTTTAAGTGTATAATTGTGCAATATATAGGACAGATTAAGTTGCATAAACTTACTAAATTTACACATCCTTTCAGAAGTAACTGACTGAATGTTGATCAGAATAAATACAAGTCGTATGCAATGTTTACAACTTAAATCCATACTTGTTTGTATTACTTAGGGCTCTACATTGCAACAGAAATTCAAATTAATATGGCTTAGGTAATGAAGCAATTTTTCTGAGACTTTGATAACAGATAACCACAATACTGTCCAGACCTTCAGATGAACAGTATTTACTAGATAAATGAGTTGTTTCAAATTAAAGGTTTAAATAAATTGTGTGCAAACACCTTAGTTTAAAAGTGTACTAATTTTTATTCCTGTAAGTTT
The DNA here is from genome assembly GCF_024711535.1 of Dipodomys merriami. Classification (NCBI taxonomy): domain Eukaryota; kingdom Metazoa; phylum Chordata; class Mammalia; order Rodentia; family Heteromyidae; genus Dipodomys; species Dipodomys merriami. Next base: position 5,632,871 of record NW_027203381.1, read on the forward strand.
ATAAAGCATATCAATAATAAAAAAACCTTCAATTAGTTCCCAAATATTAGAGTAAAGGCATATTTTACATATCTATAATGTATACAATTGTACTTTCAAATATATTTGACAATGTGTCAAATTCTTACTGTAAACAAAGTGGTTGTCATCAATAAAAAATAAAACATTGAATGTTCTGGAAATCATACAAATATTTTGCAACTTTTTATTTGTAAAATACATTCTTATATCAAAAATCAACAGTCCCTCATTGACTAGTATATGAATATTTTCTGTGAGATTGACATGTTTGTTCACAACACACCAAGACCTGCCACCTCTCAAATAACAAATAAGGAAATTTCACTCGCCTTTAAGAACAGTTCCCAACATTTATTCTATTCCTTTCTTCATGTCATTTTCTTGACTCTATTCTTAACTCTTCCTACTACTAGTCTTAATCTACATTATCTTAAAGGGGAAAAAAACATTTTAGTCAAATGTCCAATATTTAGTTTGGTGGTACAGGCCGGCCACAGTAATGAGAGTTAAAAGTAAATTAAGCCCACGGTAAGGACACAAGTGGTTTTTCCTTTCTTGTAATTGTTTCTAACGTATTTATAAGGGACCACGTGATTTTTTTTTGTTTTGTATGTCCCTCCCCCATGGTATAACCCCTATTTCACTGTATTTGATGTTGGTTTAATTTGGGGAGCATAAGGGAGAAAACAAATTGTTTAAATAGGGATACAGGTGGACCCATTGCAACAATGAGATGTACAAGACCTTATGTCGAAAAATGAACTTTACAATTTAGGCAGGGGGTGGAGGGGGGGTGGGGGTGGAGGGTGAGAGGGTGGGGGATGAGGAATGTAGTTGGGCGATGGGAGGGAAGGGATGGGAGGGAAACAACAAAGGAGGAGGCAACAATGCTTGATAAGAAATGTACTCGTTACCTTGCTCATGTAACTGTAACCCCTCTGTACGGTATTTTCACAATAAAAAACTTATTTAAAAAAAAGTCTTGATGAGCGCGCAAGTCTGGATTCTTCTTGTTGCCACAGTACTGAAGGGACACATCAGCCAGCCGGTTCGGGCCAGCTTGCCCCTTCCCCCAGCTGGTGACCACCACTCAGGGCATGGGTGGCCCGCTCACAAGCCACCATCCTGTGGCTACTGGCAGGGGAAGGTCTTGCTTGCTTCAAACAACCCAATCACCCTCTGACAAATTGCCAAAACAGAAAATCCAAACCAAAACGAAACAAAAACAGGTGGGGAGGAACAAAAGTAAACAGCTGGTTCCTAATCACAGGGCAGACAACTCTCTTCCGACTCCTGTTGCACACTCCCCTGAGTGGCTTTTACTTTCTCCTTTCTAACTGGGACTCTTGTCCCCTGCGCCCCCGGTGCCTTGTTTTACTTCTCTATCCCAGGGGATAGAGGACCCACCATGCTCACGCACCAGTACCCCAGCTTGTTCGTTCTTGTCTTTTCATTCCTTAGACAAATGAAGTGGGGAGGAGGAAAAAATACAGTCAAGAATTCATTGTATAGACCACGGAATTAGGAACATCAAAAGAAGGGATGGGTCCAAGCCTGCTGAGAATATCGAAGGGAAGGACGCTGATCAAGACGTTTTATTCATACACCGCTTTGTTCAATGGCATCTCCTTTTGCAACTACTTAAAGATATTCATTTTTAAGTCATTGGAGAAATTTCAAGGACACAGGGCTGGCAGCACAGACTAGATGCCATACCAAAACTAGAATTCAAGACTTTAGAGAAAATATGGAACAACAAATAGAGATGAAAATAGAAGCATACAATTTGGAGTGCCACAGAAACAGATACTTGTCCATCTGTGCATTGCTTATGTTGCTTTTACTAAATAAAATGTATTGTTTTATAATATACCAATCTGAGAAATTTCTTTGTGGCATGATAAAAGTACTCAATGAGGAAAGATATGGGAATTCTTTGGAAAAGTTCACATTATTTTCATCCCTTAATTGTCCTAATTCTCAAGCACAATTGTTTTTAAATTTTAATTTAAAGTTACATATTATGCTGGCACAAGTAACTCATGCCTAACTACTTATATCTCATTCTGCGATTTGAGGATCAAAGTTTGGAGCCAGTCCAAGCAGGAAAGCTTAGGTATCTCCAATTAACCACCCCAAACCAGACATACAGCTGTGGTTGAAGTAGAACAGCACCAACCTTGAGCAAAATATCACTGGGACAGCACACAGATCCTGAGTTCAAGTCCAAGTACTGGCATACACAAGAAATCACAAAAATGTGGTCTGTATTTATATATAGTGGAAGTGTAAGGTTACAGGTTCAAAGTGTCTCAGCTATACAGGGTACCTAGTATGACCCTACATAACAAAATATTAAAAGTCTGGGGATAAACCTACAAGGCTCTTGTACTTGGCTAGCATGTAAGATGCAAACACTCTACCTGAGTGCATCTCCCTCACCACCCTCTGAAAAAATACTTCCACTTGAAACTTCTTCCCTCTTACAAGAGGGAATTATTGATATACAGTCTGGTATTGATTCTTGAAAAAAACGTATGGATTTGATACCAAGGATTAATCATTATAGGCCCTCTGTCTGGGATTTGTGGAATTTCTCTTTTGTACTTTTCTCAATTTCTGTCATATATCACAAATATTCTCTTCTACCTGTGCAGCAATAAGTACTACCATCTCCTTTTCATTCCTTCCAGAGGGGAAAAATAATAACATTCCTAAGTTTATAATATAGATGACATCTCTTCTTACCCCATTCTTTCTTTAAAGCAACAAAAAGTTTTGTCTCCTGTCAGTCCTCTGTGCCCTTATCCAATGCCACTTATGGTATAGAGTTTTACTAGAGGTTTCTTGATTGTTTGACTCCTGTGCAGGTTGTTTTCTTCCTGTTCAACATGTTTGGTTGACCCCGACTCCCAATCAGATAGTCTTTTGATTAACATCTGGCTAATCAAAGCTTAAATAGTTCTAATTAGTAGGTAGCTAGGAAAATTTTATCATCTGAGTGTTAAAAGATTTCTTCCATGCTGTCATATCTTATTATTTCATTTGTCATGTGAGGAAGTCAAGAAGTAATTTTGAAATTTCTATCCATTTAAACCCTGAAAATATTACAGGAACAGTTAGGGGATATATTATGGCTCCTTGGCATAGGTCGAAACTTTCTAAATAAAGATCCAGAAACACAACAAATCAAAGAAAGGCTGGATAAATGGAATTGCATTAGACTGCATGGCAAAGGACATAGCTAGCAAGGTAAATAGAAAGCCTACAGATTGGGAGAAGATCTTCAATAGCTGTATGACAGACAAGGGCCTCATATCAAAAATATATCTAAAGCTCAAAAAATTAAACCCACCCAATAACAGTTCCTCAAAAAAACCCCAACAACAACCATCCCATTAACAAGTGGGCTAAAGAATTAAAAAGAGACCTCTGGAGAGGAAATGAACCTAGCCAATAGACACATGAAGAAATGCTTGACATCATTGGCCATAAAAGAAATGCACATTAAACCACATTGAGATTAGACTTCATCCCAGTTAGAATGGCTATAATCAAGAAAACAAATAATAAAAAATTGCTGGCGGGGATGCTAAAAGGGAATGCTACTACACTGTTGATCAGAGTGTAAACTTGTTCAACCACTCTGGAAAGTAGTATGGAGGTTCCTCAAAAGACTCCACATAGAGCTCCCCTATGACCCAGCAATCCCACTTCTGGGCATTTACCCAAATGATCACAAACAAGGCCACACTAAAGCTACCAGCACAACTATGTTTATAGCAGCATTATTTACCATAGCTAAGATATGGAACCAACCCAGATGCCCCTCAGCAGATGAACAGATCAAAAATGTGATATATGGGAATTCTATGCTTCCATCAGAAAGAATGACATCACTCAATTCATAAGGAAATGCAAAGGCTTGGAAATACTAATTATTAAGTGAAGTAAGCCAAACCCCAGAAAACCTAGATCCATGGTTTCCTTCATTTGTAATAATTAGTTTGTGTCTAGGATAATCCTAGCTGTGGCTCACAATAGCTCAATAGCTATGTACATAAGACCATATAAGATTATGCTAATCAAAATGAACTCCAAGAGATGGAAACGAGAAGTTTGTTGTTGTTGTTGTTGTTTTTAATATACTGTGTGATGTTGTTTCTTTTTTCTTCCTTTATCTTTCCCTTTGGTTTATCCCTGCTACCACTGTTTTTTGATCTTGGTACCCTGTGTCTTGTATAAATGTTTATTGGATTTGGGGAAGGAAAGAGGAAAAATAGAATAGTGAGACAAATGACAAAAGTTGGCCTAATGAAACAGCGATATTCAAAAGACACCGTTGGAAATGAACTTTGCAGCTTGGGGGAAGGGAGGGAAAGTGAGAGAAAATGAGGGAGGGGGTAACAGTGTTCTACATGAAATATATTCATTACCTTAATTATCTATCTATAATCCCTTTGCATATCACTCTTTCAATTAAAAAATGAAAAATCTAGGTATTTAAGCACTGCTGTATTTCCTAAACTAAGCAACTATAGTTATACTTCAAGCATGCAAGTGTGCTTAACTGTCACCTACAAAATATGTTCAATAAGTTAAGAAATATGATGCTTATATATTCAAAAATACATGCTAGTAGTGTTCAGAAATTTTTGGATTTATACAAAAGGGCAAACTTTACAAGCATTATTGATCTTTAGATACTTCTTGTTTTCTTTCTCTCAAGCCCTGATCTTGCCCAATTCCAGATTCTTTGCTTCTGGGCTCCACTAGGCTGCCTGAAAACACACATTTCCCCCATGCAAGCACAACTCACCTTTTCAGAAGATATTTCCCTAGTGGCCTAGAAAGTAATTGCTTTCTTAATCTCCATCAATCTCGTGAAGATATAATGTTAGTACTTGAATAATTCATTCTCTTACGATTATTTACAATTTTAAAAAGCATTGAGGAAAAACTTTAACCATGGAGTTTCATGCTGGCAGTTTGGGTTTTAGGATGGAAAAAAACACTTCAATCCCTATGTTTTATTCTGATTTCTATCAAGTTCTAGTTCATGTAATACCAGCTCTTTATTCATATAAGAGTATTTTCCATATTCACCTGATTTGCTTTTTAAATTTTCAAGTTACCCTTTCTTTTATTTTTCTACCCTGCATTTTACTCTATTTCTTCAACATTCTTTGTTGCATTTTTAAGGTTAATTTGTACAAAACACACTCACCCATTCATTCATTCTCTTGGCTGAAAATTCATCCCTAAATTCCACAGCATTACTTTGGTTTCCCATCCATAAGTATTTTGCATGTTTTTCTGACATGACTCTTAATAGCACATTTTATAGCAATGAATCATAGACTTGGATACGAATGTAGGAACTAAAATGATAATGTATGTATAAGAAGTGTACGTTATTAAATAGATTTTTATATGTTAATTATATGGAAATACGAATTTTAAGGAGGAATTCTTATTTTGTCTCAATGTTCATGTATCTGAGTGCTACCTCTTTAGATAATAATTTGGGAGGGATGAGTGAAAATGATGACTTTGATTAATTCACATTGTATTCATGAAGTGCTTTGTTACAGGGCAATTCCTTTGTGCAACTATTTAAAGATAATTTTAAATATTAAAGATAAAACTTCTTTCACACTTTGTGTTTTCCATGAGCCCAAAGCTTCCATGTCACACCGTTATTGCTTTTCCACAACTGAAACGTTCCCCAGTATAATTTCCCATTCCAGTTAATTGAAATTCCATCCTTAGTATTGCTGATGCCAGTAATGGATCTTTGTTTTCCTTTCTCCTCCTGTTTCTTTTGCATCACACAATGAGTTGGAACATCTTGTCCTTTTTCATGATAGATCCACATGCTCTCTGCTTTACTGTACCTTCTCTTACACTTCAGTCAAAAGTGGAGTCATTCCATCCAGATACTTTCCAAATAGCTTCCTCACCACCCTCCTGGGGCCCCTCTAATGATATTTCCATCTCCTGACAACCCCTCTTAAACACCCACTGACTCAGTAACTGCGGGAACAACCTTTCAAGGATTGCTCTTAAAATGGCTGATTGATGTTTTTATTAGACATTTTGTTTTTGCCTTTAAAGTCTATGTTCTGTGCCGTTTGACATCTTCTGGTTTTATCATCATGGATGTTTTTTGGTCTTCTTTGAATATCTGAGGGTGCTTATCTGTTGAAATCCAGGCATTATGACTTTTATTTTGTTAGGTGTGTTTGATTTCTCCTTATGGCTTCTTCTACCTGTTAGTGTTTTGTTCTGGAACAGGATTAAGTTGTTGGGAACAATTTGATCATTTTGAGATGGGTTTTAGGTCTGAGTAAATGAATTCAGGGTAGCCTTTTTTCTAGGGATAAATTTTCCTACACAGGGCAGGCTTTGCTTTTCTTTCTGAGAGACTTAATTTCCTACAATCTGTGGAACTGAGTTCTCAATACAGGTCTGCCCTGTGGGAGTTGAAACACTCCACTTACTATTAAGGTAGCTTACTTATAATAATTCCTAATCTCTTGTTTTTTTTATTTTATGAATGACCTCTATCCCTTCAAACTCAGATTTTAGATATCCACTGCATAAATTAATCCTCAGCTCTGCGATGGTGTTTTCTTAACTTGACTAGAATTCTGAGCCCCATGATTGGTCAGAAATCAGTTTCAATGTTGCTGTGAAGATGCGTTTTTAGATGCATTAGCATTAATACATAACTTTAGACTTGAGGAAAAATAGGTTACTTCCCATAACTTGGGTAATGCTTTTTTAATTAACTAATGACCTAGGGATACAGACAGCTTTCCTTAAGATAAAGAAATCTTATAATGGTTATATGAACTTCACAATGTCTTATAACTTTTACATGAATGAATCACAATCACATGAATGGAAGAAATCCCTTTAAATAAATCCTACCAAAATATAAGATGATAGACCATGATAGATAGAGAAATGATAGATGTTAGACAGATGATCAATAGGTAGCTTGGGAGAAATAGATGATAATAACAGGTGATAGATGATAATAAGATAGATGATAAAAAAGATAGATATAGACAGAAGATTCTCTGCAAAAATAAATTGACTAATAATACAACTTTCTTAGGACAGAGAGATGCTTGGCTTAATCATTAAATGTATTAAATATTCATAGCATCTATGTCTCTAGAATTAGTTAATAATGGGTGGCATATTTGCATTGATTTCATCGTTCCCCGTCCTCTTTCCCTGCATAGCTTGTTCTTTTCTAAATTTTATTTCTGTTTTCCCTTGTCTACCCATTACTGTCCCCACAGGAAGGGAACAGAATATATAGCACACTGCTTCCATTGTCCCTGTGAAGTGTTATTTATAAGTATGAGTCAATGAATCAAATTGGAAGTCTGTGGATCTGGGATTTTCTTGTTCTCCTATTTGCCACTTTTCTTATCCACATGGGGTAAGAAAGTTTGATGCTGTCCATCACCGATTCCTTCTTCGTTGTTGTGACTTCAGGGCTAGGATTAGTCATAACATTTCACATGCCTTTCCAGCGTGCAAGAGGAGTAAGCACACGTGTACACTTAGATGGATAAGTGAAGTATTTGGTCATTTCCTTCTGTGAAGTAGACATCCAGGGCTGGCTTTCCAGAGGGCAGGGTTTTGTGGGGTGTGTGGGGGGGAGATGTTTAAACTATTAAATATCACAATGCTTAGAGGAATGATAGGCTTGCATTCGCTCGTTTGAAGGCTCAGGATGGAAAGGGTCATTTTGGCAGGGCTTTGTCACACCTGCTGCTACACAACCCTTCTTCCGCTGCTTCATTTAAGATAGCTCGTAAAACAGACACCTGTTTTTTTAGGACCACACAGTTTAGCCTTGACTCAGATATTTCTCTCTTTATATTGAACAGGAAAGAATGAATACAAAACACCCTGTCCTTGAGGTTAGAGTTGAACTTTTGACTTTTTCTCAGCGTGAGTCTGTGAATCTCTTTAGACAAAAAAAGGAAAGAGCAACCCTTAAAGCAAGGGAACCTGGGAAGTGAGTCCCACACAGTGACCCGTCACCCCGCAGCCCGGTACCATGGCTGCCAGATGCAGTCAGATCCCTTCTCATTATGCAGGGCCAGTGGCTAAGCTCCCCAGTTGCATCTGCCTCCTGTCTCACATAGATATTGCATTTCTGATGAATCCACAAAGGGGAACGTGAGTTCACAGAACATGGACACCTCCGAGTTCCTTTGGAATCTGCTTTCCCTAATTGGGTCAGCTCACCATAGCTCACAAAGAGATATTGATAAGGGGCCATGGACTATACCTGTATTCTACATTTGCTCACACTGCTGTGTGATAGAAATCAAAATTATGTTCTTAGATGTTCCCTTTGTACTGTTCCAATTTTTCTACTTATTAATAATAGCCTACCATCAATTAGAATATATATATATGTATATAATTCTAGTTCTATTTCAGGCTTTTGATCACTCCCTCTCTCTATATATAATTGCATACATGTAGTATATCTACATATATACTTTATATGTACAAAACCATACTTTATGAATATCCACACCTATCCTTACTTGTTCATGAATTTCTTAAGCTTTCTCACAGTTCTCTCAAGAGTAATTTGTTCTGAGCAGAGATAATAAAATCTAACAATATTTCTTTCCAAACTCTTCCTTCTCTTCCTCCTTCTTTGGCATTTCCGGTAAGGTGATTGTCATCATCTTGGTTAATCCTGACAGTAACCAAAGAGTGAGCAGCAGTTGCTCCTCCATGTGAGTATGCTGCTTAGTTGTGTGTGTGTGTGTGTGTGTGTGTGTGTGTGTGTGTGAGAGAGAGAGAGAGAGAGAGAGAGAGAGAGAGAGAGAGAGAGAGAGAGAGAGAGAGAGAGAGAGAGAGAGAGAGAGAGAGAGAGAGAGAGAGTTGTGTTGTGTGTGTAAGAGCTTTGCAATATAGACCTAACCCTAGCTCATCAACTGTCAACATCTGTGTGCAGGGAACTCTCATTCATCCAAGTTATGCAAATAAACCCCACCCTGTGACACTACCAAAGTAACCAGTTACAATCAGGTAAGGTTGCATGTTATATAGAAAAATATCACTCTCAAAACATAATAAAGAAATCTAGAGGTATGCAGCTCTCGGCCTTGGACAGGGTTGTGAATTTGTATGCAATTGTAACTACATGAACACAATTGTAGTTCCTTCCAAATGAATTTTAGCGTCTCTGCCTGAACTGAAAGCTATAAGCTTGAAATGTTTTTTAAGTGTTTTAACAACTACATATTTGTATTCTTTATAATTATTTTCAAAAGCAGCCACCAAAAGCAATATTTGGGTTATAATATTAAAAAAACAACTCAAGGGCTTTTCTTTCTGCCAGACTGGTGTATGGGTTTGGGTCAGAATGTTTCTTCTGCTTCTAAGATTCAATCCTTGTCAGCTAGGCACTTAAATGCCCAGAGACATTTTTTATTAGAGTTGAGGTACATCATCCTGTGAATGGCACATATGCCCTTTTACCTGATGGGTATGTACAGAAATTACTGAAAGGCTACAGTGAATCAATCTGCCTCATTACCTTCAAGTAATAGGTTAGGCCTTTTGCAGCTTTTCTGTCTTAAAATTCAGTGTGCAACTTACATATACCTATATTTATCTATACATATATGTAATTTAAACACTTGCACTTAAAAACATATATACAAGGAAGTGCTGACACTCCTGCTATGTCTCAGAAATGTATCACAATATCTCATATTTTCATTCTCACATCTAATTTTATCTTGTAAGATTATAATACAAAACAAACAATAAATAGTCCTCTGATTGCATGTGAATACAAATTGAGCATCCCAAATCCTAAGAGTCCAAATCAAGATCTGTAAATTTCTGGGAGCTGACTTGATTAGTCAGTGGAGTTATACAATAACCTCATGTGACAGGTTCCAGTCAACTGAGGTACATGGGAAATAGTACCTCAAGACAGCAAGAAGAAAGAGTAGATGAAAGGCAGAAGAATTTCACCTTTAGAGGTGAGTCCCTGAATATGTACATGCAAATATTCCAAAATAGGAATAGATCTAAAACTCTTCAACACTTCCACCCCCACATACATCATATATTCCACCTTTATTTCCTAATTCAAGAATAAATGTAAACACTTTACTCTTCCCTTTGTTATACTTGAAACTGTTAAATTTTAGCAAGATGCACAAGTTAACTAGCATGTATTATGTCAATTAATAAAGTTTCCATTATCTTTCATGAGAAATAGACTTTTGGTTTAAAATGAAAAACAAATATAAAATAAATAAAATCAGTATCTGCAACAATATTATCTCCTCGATCCTTTAAAGTTATTTGATCAACCTATAAAGATTTTTTTGCTTGTTTTGCCTTGTTGTCATTTTGATTTAATCACAGTACTTTCTCTTCAGGAAAAGATACAAAAAAGAATGAGAAATTTGGTGTTACCTATTTTTCAATATTGATTTTAAATTTCCCTTTCTCAAAAAAGTGAAATGCTGATCTGCACCAAATTTCAGTCCTGCCTGTAGTTCATTGTGCAGGATCAGTATGTCTAAACTTCCTCAAATTCAAAAGTCCATGAACTAACATATAAACCATTCTCTAAATAACAATCCTGAGGTCCATGCTAGAGATTCTAAAACCTTTATGCTAATGCAAACACTAACCTCAACTTTAGGGATATGACTGGTGAATGATGGAGGGGATAAAATTGCATCTTTCAAGCAGTCTGTCTTTCTCATGAGGAAATTGATCTACCCATATCCAAAGCTGCGTTCCAGTCATTTTGTGAGCAGACATTAGATAAACAACAAAAACAAGAACAACAAAACCATACCCATAGGTGAAGCTGCTCACACTGAAAATAGACTGCTGGATATTGATGTTTCTTCACAGTCAATATCACAATGCAACTGGGAGACCCAGGAACCCTGCTGCTGTACTGGGAGGGAGGGGAACATTTCAGTTCCCACCAGAACAAAAAATGCCTGTGTCCTGACTATTTCTACTTCTCTGTTCAGTGCATTTGCCCATTTACTAATTGGATGGCTGGTGCTTTTGCTGTTTAACTTTTTTTGACATCTTTGTATATTCTGGATTTTATTCTTTTATCCATTGAATGGCTGGCAAATATTTTCTCACATTCTTTTCATTCTAGTAATTGTTTCCTGGATGTGTGGTGCATTCCTGATGATGCAGTCTCATACTGGGTTCTTATTTCTATTTGCTAAGCTATTGGAATCTTATTGAAGATAGGGTAATAGAATGACCCATGGAAGTTTAAAATCAAACAAGCTGTTGCTGTTAAAAACCCAGGCATTAAAAATAGCCATCCTCAAGGTATAATAGCATACTAAGCTCATTTCTAAAATTTACAATGTTCCAATGAAGGAAAAGCATAGAAGCTTTGAAGCATGTTGGCTAGATTCAATGGTTCACTAATAATATATATTTAAACAATTACATGTTTATATGTGAACATATATTTATATGTTTGTCTATGTATTTACCTAAAACAACACAAAAACATACTGCTTAGCACACACAATAGTAAATGTCTTCAGTTCTGTGTGGTGGAGTGCAGACTTTGTACTAATGGTGTGTGATCCTATTCCAAACTTTCAAATTAAGTTAAAGTTACTTCATTTCTGGAGTAATAAAATTTATCATCTTCTTTCCTTTTTCTATTTACATAAGTAAATATTCTTTCAATATGGAAATAGTTTCTTTCTGTATCAGAACATTAAAAAATGCTTGAAGATGCGATGTTTTACAACAGGGTTATAGTCTCAGAACCCAGGGGTCAGACAGAAGAATATTGAGTTTGAATATTGAGCCTACCTATGTAACAAGACCCTAGTTAAACAAATAATTAGCTTAAAGATATGCTGAATTTAATCAAACACCAATTTTATAAGCCATATTAGGAAGATCGAAGTGTAGAAGAAAATGTGTTTCAAGTATTCAGATTTTCTTAACAAGTGTTGAGAATCACTCAGGTTTGAACTGCAAATGAAGAAAATTATTGTGGCAGTTTCAAATTTTGTCCTACTTATCAGGGCCAAATATGGGTTAAGATTCTTGCTATTTATAAATGTATTTCCATACAATATGCTCTTTTATTTTTTGCCCCTTACTTAGCCTAAATTTTTGGCTTAAAACCTGTTTACATCCTATTAAATTGCTAAAAACCAATAACATACCCTGACAGCCCCAGGAATGGCTTGTTCTTGTGAATTCTGTGTCTGACACGAGATGTGTGAGTCAATGCAGGGAGAATGGTTGGAAGCATTTTTACTGTAAGAATTAAATACAAGAGTCACTTCATCAAAATTCCAAATTGATTTAGTGTAGACAGTACAACTCAATCAGCACCCTCAACACTGGTCATAAATAATTTATGCTAATGGTCATTACTGGAATATTTTCATCCAGTCTAATATAAGTTGGCTTAAAATCACAGTTAGGCCAGAAAAGCTGGCCAATTAATACACTGAAGCCTGGAGACGGCAAAACCATGAGTATTAATATAATTCCCTGCCTGCACCATTACAGAAGGCTATTTGAATAGGAAGAACCTGTATGAGTATTTGCCCTGCTAAATACGGAAATAGTGCAAGTCAGTCTGTATTTACTCTTAGTACGCGCGACCCTTTTGACATCTGAAGTATGTGTAACATGAAACCCTTATCCCTTGTGCTTTCTTCCTCTAGCTTTAAGTGATATTCCCTTCAGACTCATTCTGTTCACTTTTTACTCTCACTTGCCTCTCTTCCAGGCTATTGCTTGAATCATAAACCCTTCTGTGGCTAGAGCAGTACCCATCCTGGACTGGGCCTCTGGTCATTTTGCCAGCTCTATATTGCAGAGTTACATACACTTGAAATTCATGTTAGAACATACAAATACTTCTTTCATTTAAAAACCAACAAACCCTGTAAGCTGCCTTGGAAGACACTTGTAAGTTTCAGAGATAACGAACTATATCTTGAGGACGAACCTTCCTGTCAGCATTACATTCACATTTCTTCCACACAAAAATATTGGTTCCTGTGTTGTTGGGCAACATTGGTTTCCTATACTGTTCAGTTCTTATTTCGCAGGTTCCCACAAGTTAGTCCTAATATGTGAACAAAGTAACTAAGCAATATTTTGTTTTATGGAATAATTCCTATCATTTTGATGTATTTACACATAAGTATGTATGCACTTAATCCAATATATAAATTCAGATAGTTCTACATGAGATAGTGAAAATCAAATTTTCGATGATGGATTTGTGTGTTTTCATAAACTTATTCTGTAATATTTTCTTAATAATAAAACTTACATACATTATAATACTTGAACACATTATATAAATTCATGGATCACTTCATCATAGAAATATTGTTTTAAGAATTTCATAGACAATCATAGTGATTACTAAGGAGAAAATACTTCTCAAATAAATTGAAGTCCACCTTAAAACTAAGACTCTGACTACAAAAAATGGAATGACATTTTTCTAAATAGAAAAGAACAATGTGAAAACCTCTAAGGCCACATATTCACCAACTTTGCTAAAGTAGAAGGCAGCAGGTACTTTTGTATAACACAGAAGTTATGAATAATATTTCTGCACTATCATTTATCTAAACAAGAAAATGAGCACACTGCTGAAAATGTGCAAGAGTAGAGTAACTAATTTCAAGATACAATGGGATTTTACACAGCTATTAGAAAGAATAATATTATGTCATTTCCAGGAAATGGATAGACCTAGAACAAATCATGTTAAGTGAGGTAAGCCAAGCTTTATCAACCAGCACAAATTTTCTCTCATATATAGAAGCTAGATCTAAAATACACCAAGACATGATAAATGATACAGGTGTCTAGACATTCACACACACACTGAGACCAAAAGAGGATACTCTTAGGATAGGAAGAGAAAGGTATGATACCTATGTACATCTGATCATACAAAATAATATTCATAGAAATGAACTCCAGGAAATGAAAACAAAAGATTTCTTTCTTTTTTTCTGTTTGTTTTCTTTCCTTTTTGTTCTCTTTGTTTATATGGCTTTGGAAGTATAAACGGAGGCACAGAAATAGAGGGACAAATGGTGAACAAATGCAGCAATGGTACTCACTGGTATATTAAACATGAAAATTCAACCTGTGGGTAGGGCTGGGAGGGGAAAATTGGGAGAAAGCAAGGGAAGGGGTGACATTGTCCAAGAAGCAATGTACTCCTTACCTAATGTATGTAACTGCAACCCCTTTGTAATCTTCTATAATAATAATTAAAAATTAAAAATTAACTAATTTCAGTTGTTACCCTTCTTCAAGCTTTCAAATCATACAAGATCCATTTGCTTTAGGGATATGACATTTTTCTTTATTCATATGAAATTTGTATTTTTCAAGTAATGAAGAGGAAATATGGTTCCCTGCAGGTTTTTTTCTATGATTCTTGGTGTTTAAGACCTGTGGTATGCAGTCCCTTTGTATTGTTGCCTGAAGCCTTCCCTTTAGTAGGACAGTATCCGCCGGTTGTTTGCTCGGCATTGTAGTAGTCAGAGAACTGTTAACTGTCTGCCTTGTAAGGTATTAACCATCCAGTTTGCAAGTGGTCTTTTCCCATACATGCTGAAATGATTTACTCTTGAACTGGTCCCATCTCCACTTCTCAGATGTTTTCAATAAATAAGAGTGGTCATGTATTACCGTGGCTAGCCTGAAGAGACTCAAGCTCATTCACCTGTCTTTTCTTTGGAGCATTAGTTCCACCTTTCAATGTAGTGGTCACATAGTTTCTGATTTCTTTTGTATGCTCTTCTCTTTCCAGTTAAACCATGCCTTTATAGCCACAGTTGTAATATATATTCTAATGAAATCCAAATTTATATCTTCAGCCCCATCCTCTCCACTAAACCAGGAAGTTATGTCTCAAACTATATAATGAATACATTCAGTTATATTCTTGGAATAGATCTCCAAACCTACATATATTAAAATAATTATCTTCCCACACCATTATTTTTATTCATGGCTTTGTGGTGTTAAGTATAAGCTGAATCTGCATAAAGTCACAAATTTATAAATGATTCCTGCAGCCACTCTCTTACTTTTCCTGCTAAGAAATGCCTCAGCAACAACTCAATTTCAACTTTTCAGGGTCTCTGGAGAATTTTCTTTTCTTCCATTCTACTCTACCCATCTTTACGCACTGTGAAATCAAGCTTCCTGTCTCTTTTTGGCTTAATCTTGCTTTTTCTCTATTTTTTTTCAGTAGCCAGACTGTGGATCTCCAGGAATAGATATAATATCACCCTTCTTAAAATTATTCAATCTCTTTACACTATTAGGATAGAAGAAAAATCCCAAACTTGTTCTCTGTGGACCTGTACTGCTCCCTGCATCTTTGTTCCTTCAGCTCCTTCCTGTATGAAACCTTCTCTGATTACCTGTACAAGGACCGCATTTGTGTTCTTTCAGTTTTTTGAAATAGAATATATCTTCCACATAACTTTTCTCACTCTGTCACATTCCATGTTCCCCTAGAGACCATCGGTTCTTCCTTAGATCTCAAGCATAACTTCCTAAAGACAGCTTTCGTTGAACTTATCTATTGGTGCCTTTTGTCCCTGCCTAAAAGTCTACCGCGCTTTTCTGCACAACAGCCTCACCATCATATGCACATATAAAGACCTATATTTAAGTGTTTTACATGCATTACTTATCTACCAGATACTTTTTACATATTCTAGTAGATATCAGCAAAGTTAACAATTGGTTTATAGATGGGCCATTTATTTTACTGGAGTAAAAGACAGAATATTTAAAGAAGAAATTCAAATGCCTCAGTTAAATTTAATCACCCAAACAACCCCAAGATTCACACTTTCAGGATTTTCTAGACTTTATCACTTGCACAAGCGAATTTTACTCACCTATCAATTTTCTATGATGTTTTAAGTAGCATTCTCAGGTAAGTTTAATGTCGACCAGCACTGATTGCATTCTGTGTCATTGATTGGAGGGCCTGCTTCAGTGATGGCCCTTGTTCAAAACTGAGATTGTGTTCTGAGATGAGATTTGGAAGAGTACTGTCCATTTGAACCCGTTCTTGGACTGTATCTTTGGGTTCGTTTCTTCTAAGCACAACTGAAGACGCACAACATATACATATGTACATTCTTCCTAAAGTCAGGGTTCACTTGTTTCCCATTATTTATTTTCTCTACTCCAGGCTGTAAGCTCTATTGATCCCTAGACTTCCAGCCAGTGTCTTATTTCATAACTTGTAAGACACCCAAAGAGGAGACACTCAACATCTTGATCGAATTTCAGCTCCTTGCCAAAGATGTTTTGGAGAGAACAGCATGGGTTCTCACTTGTAGCTCCAGGACTAATCATTGCTTCCTAGCCCCAGCTCCTAGTATCATTTCTGTCTTCATTCATCCTAACTTCTGTCCTCTAGTTTCCTTATTCACAAATAGAGAATTATTTAATTGGTGATTTGGCTATCTGATGTTGTGTAATTAGAGCTATAGCTGTAAAAGCTCTTGATGTTCTTGTTGAGCACCAAAAGAAGAGAGATTTAGGTATATCATTTCACCAGTAAATTGTATTAATGCCTAAAATCATTCTGCATTTATGCTATTTAGTTTGCATTTCTTAACTGTGGCATAATTCGTTATTTACAATTGCATTTTATGAAGACTTATATTTACATATGAGATTGCACTCCCCAATAGCTTGAGAATTTCAGCAAATCCTAATTGGATTTGGCAGGCAAAGCCAGTTTCACATTATCTAAATAGTAAAATGAATTCAACCAAAACAACGGAACAAAATCAAAAAGAAGCTGCAAGCCCTGTTTTGTTTATAACCTCAGGACAATGTTTTCTTACTATGCTAGTCCACATGGCATATTTGCAACAAACATAGAAGTGAAAACTAGCTTTTACCTATGCTTCAAATATTCAAAATGCCTTCCAAAAAGATTATAGGTCACACTGGCATTGCAATTGGATTGCTTTGTTCAAAACCCGGGGGCAAAGAGTTAGGAAAGTTTCT